>NC_025997.2:36374099-36477528 GCF_000442705.2 Elaeis guineensis
CTCTGCTTATATACAATATTCTCAAAAACTAATTTTCAATTATTCTCTCAAAGTTGTAGTGGATCCGATACTTGACAATATAAAAGCATTGTAACAAATAGAACTCTTATTTGTGGACTTGTTGCCCAACAACCAACTTCCATCAAATATTCATTCCATTCCTTATCCGAATCTAACGAATCAAGAGCATGACATGTATCTTTAAAATTTGGATATGTGATACTAATTACAGTGCGAATATCTTCATAATATGTAGGCCCTTTTACAATATTTAATAATATTTGTACATAAAATCTCTCACCACTTGCAGGATGTGCATAATATATTCTTCCAATACATCTTTCAGATAATCTCCGTTTCCATTCCTTCACATTACTATGCCATACCCAATAAATTGAAAATTCGGTATAAGTTAGTATCTGTGCATCCTCATATTTTTGATTCATCTTCATCCACTCTATGAATATGGTATCTTCAATTTAAAGCTGATTTATTACATTAAGTAAATTAGCAAAGTCATGAAAAGCAATGGACTATTGATCAGGAAGATGAAAACTAAGTCTTTCAACATCGGACTTATGATAATTAATACTAAAATTAAATATTCTCCAACATGTTTCTAAAATTGAAATGTAGCGGCAATCTAAAAATTACTTAATCTCATCCACAACTGCTCTATGATCATCATTGTTCATATTAGAATCATCCTTAATTTTTTCTAAGATTATAGTTGCTCGATCTGGGCCTTTATTGATATACTTGAATAGATATTTAATTGATCAAGAATGATTACACCATTCAACATTAATATGAGCTTGATACTTTATCAATAAATCGACATTATAAGGAATGACATAACGATTATCAAGTAATATTCTATTTTTTTTGACTACTCTGCTGTCATTCTTTCATTGATATACTGGAAAATCATCACTATCAACCATAGTTATTTCATTAAACTTCTTTGAAAAGTATTTTGTGCATTTGTTATTCATCATGCAAGGAGAAAAAGGATTGATAACCCCATAAGGGTCATGAATCATAAATAGCTGGACAGCTTCAAAAGCAATTGGATCATTCTTATCATCAAAAATTTCTACACTGATGATATGATCTATATCTGTAGCAGAAGGATATTTATCATTATCGTAAAGGAATAGAAGAATATGAGCATGTGGAAGCCCCCTCTTTTGAAACTCAATGGAATATATAACTACATAAAAGAATATAAATAAAATCATACTTATAAAATTAGAAGATTAATAATATAATAACAAAAATATAATAAAAAATTGATAGAAAATAAAAAATAATGTAAACCTGCTATGACTCTTTCAAATATTTTCTTATGCTTCAGATCATGAAAAAGTCCATCTAATTTTATTTTGAAGACCTATGAAATGATATTAGGACGTTCAGAAGGCTGTTGGCCTGATATATTTTTTAAAAAATAAATAATCTCGGGCCATTTAGGATTGCAAGTAAATGTGATAAATAGATTAGGATAACTTGCCCATTTACAAATTGCCAAAGCATTTTGATAATTCTATAGAAAATATCTAGAACCACCAGTAAATGAGGAGGGCAATACAATACATTTACCAACTGATGAAGCTTTAGTATCATCTCTAAGAATAGTATCTTTCAACCCACAGTATAATTCTAATCATAGTTGAGGTTGGTTCTTTCTGACCCAACAAAGATGGCTCTCTTCAACATAAGTATAGCAATCAACAATATATTACTAAAATAGTCTGCCTCCTCATAATAATGTATGACCTTCAGATGTTCGATAATGCAATTGATAAGCATAAAATTCTCTTATACTCACATTTTGATATTTTTGTTATTGTTTTCTAGCAACACTTCTTCTTACAATTTCAGTATGAAAACCATCCTCACCATATGAAAAAAAGTAATAGATATTGCATTGCCATAAAACTGAGATGTAGTTCACTTATACGATGTAAACTATTAGTTTGATATTCAATAACAATATCATGGTTAGAAGAATGCATATTAAAATCACCAACAATTAGCACAGCAACCTTAGAACACGAAGGGCTATTATATTGTCTTGTATTCATATTTCTATCACTCAAAAGTCGAAGCCTAATCTGAGCAATATCATATTCTTGAAATCTATCACGTGCATTAGAAAAGCTCGAATCAAAGAATTACAGCCGTCCAACATTTGTATCAAATCTCCGACGATATCAAGATCCAGAGAATTTGATACACTATTTATGCTTAAACAACTAACTCTGTTAGAGATCTCATTATCAGTGTCATATTATATAATTGAGTAAATTTAGGTTTGTTGCCCTCAATAGGTAATAATGACCCAATTTTATGATGGTTTTGACCATTCAGATGAAAAATATAAGGACCTGAACCACAATTAATAGAGTTATTAATATTTTCTCCCATCGAAGTAAAGAAAAAAAATAAAATTATATATTCTTATATTTTTTCAAAATTTTGCAGACTTTCGACCACCATCATAAGCAAGTAGTTCATCGAGCACCTGAGGTATATTTTTGAAAAGTAGTAGCTTTACTCTACCATCTGAACAGCATAGACAGAATTTAGGATTTGAAGATTTTTTTGATTTCACTATTCTCTCTTCATACCACACAATAGCACCATATTGTTCACATACACAGGCCGATCAAAATCTCAAGATTGAGTAAATCTTCCTAAAAAATAATGTATATAAGATTTAACTTAAAAAAACTAAATATAATTTTTGAAATATAATAATAAAAAAATAATAATAATACTAACTTCCAACCAAAGTATTAAGTGCAGGTGCTGATCTTAGATCAGAAGTTCCAGCTAAATCTTTAGGACCACAAAATTTTTGCCTCACATTTCTTTGGATAAAATTTATAGTTGAAAAAAATAACATTCATAATAATATTATAATTTTTAAATCTCTGATATGTTAGAAAATATGTCTCTATAAAGTATTACCTATATGAGTAGAAGTTTCCGATTATGTTCTAATAATATTAAGATGTCTATACTTTTTCTTTGACAATATTAGCCATCTTCTAAGTCTTGCATATCGAGATGAATCCATAACCGCTGTGGGAATAGCAGGAGTATCTGTTATGTCTAAATCACTGAAAACATATTTTTAATATTAGATATTGAGATGAATGTATTATTGCTATAGGAATAGTAGAAATATTTATCATTTTCAAATTTAAAAAAACATACCATACCAAGAATAACACAATGAAGTTATTCACTATACTATAGAATTAAAAAAAAATAATAATAATAATCAATATAAAATAAGATATTATCTAAAAAAGTTATCAATAATAAAATGCATAAGTTACTAACAATGCTTAACAGCTAGTAAAGCATTGCAAAGACAACTTAACAATACCTAAAAAAGTTATCAACAATAAAATAATAAAATTATTTATCATAAAATGTATGAGTTACTAACCTAATCACTTCAAATATTATATAATTTAAAAAATTATTATTAACAATCATATCTATACAAACCATATCAAAAATAAAACAATGAAGTTATTCACTATACTATAACATTAAAAAGATAATTATAATAACAATCAATCATATCTATACAAACCATACCAAGAATAAGACAATAAAGTTATTCACTATACTATAAAATTAAAAAGCTAATTATAATAATAATTAATATAAAATAAGACAATACATAAAGAAATTACCAACAATAGCCAAAAAAAAAAATTAAATACTATAGAGAAATGAAGGCTTCTTAACAGAGAAATCTTCATTTAACACATGGATATCGTGCAGTTCCAGAAAAAGATAACTAAATTTAGAAAAAATTTCACAAACCATTTATAGAAAACATGGATTATGCTATTCTCAGAAAAAACCTTCGACCTCCGTCCAAGAAAACCCTGCACACCATACACACACACACGTGTGTGTGTGTAGTCCTGGTATCATGTTCATGGTCATTATAATATTTCTTTCTTTTCACCATATTAAAGTAGACATCAGCAACTGCCGCCCTGCCTCTCCAACCCCTCCGCCATCGAAGGTTGGAATGAGAATGAGAATGGATGATTTCCATGCCAACAGTTTAGTTGAGGGAAGTTTTATTCTGATTCTGATTGTGGAGCGACTCAATCCTCTTAAAACATAATCTCAACTCTTCTCTAAAGATTTAAATCTCCATTCCAATTTCGATTATAATCATGAACCAAATGTTTAAAGGGATATAGCTATTTCAATTCCCATTTGAATTCATTCTGATTCTAATTCAGCAATGGGTTAGCTAAGTGGTTCTTGTTAATCCACTTCCAAAGTCAAGATAGGTAAAACATCAATTGTTGAGTCTGATCCTTGTTTTGTTAAATTAATTTTATATTCCCAATTAACGGGCATCCACTGTATAGAAACAAATTAAGTCTCTTCTTTGCTCCACAAACATTATAATTTTTAGGTGGCGAAGAGGCAGGCAGTGACCAGGGCTTCGAACACCTCCGACCGATCGTAAAAGAGGGCGACAGCGAGGATCAGCTCGACGTCGTACTTCCCATAGGGGAGCTCGACGATGGTGATCCCCATGATGACGATGGCCCAAAAGATCAGGGCTTCGGGTAGGATGAAGGGATTTGCTGCAGGGAGAGGGAAGGGAAGCACGTCCGATAGTCTCCTTCTTGTGGCGAGGCATTCATGGTCTTTGGTCGATTCCATCTTCGACGATGAAGAGCATCCAAGATTCATCGAGTATATACTTCCTTCTGTCCCCAACTCCACCGTTCTCTCTCTTAGCCCTAAATCTCGTCTCTCAACCCTAAATCTCGCCAATGAAGGCCCCCAAGACTTCTAATCCTGGCCGTTATTCGTAAACCCTAGATCTTTTAAACCCTAGCCCCACCTGACGGTTGTCCGTTCTCCTGCTAAGATTTCGGTGAGGCATCCGTGGTCTTCCATTGATTCCATCTAGGTATGTACTTTCTTCGGTCCCCAACTCCACCATTCTCTCTCTCAGCCCTAAATCTCGTCAATGGAGGCCCTCAAGACTTCTAATCCCAGCCGTTATTCGTAAATCACCATTCTCCCACAAAATAAAAAACAGAAGAAGAAAGAAGAGAAGGAAGAGTCTATTACCTCAATGTCGTCGGTAGTGGATGGGGTTTTGGAGCAGAGCAGACTGGCGAGGAGGGTTACGTCATCGGTGATGGACGGGTTTTGGAGCAGAGCAGACTGCTTCTCCTACTCTCCTGATCGAACACAGCAGACTCTTACTGTTACGTCGCCGGAGATAGATGGATTTTGGAGCAGAGCAGAGTGGCGAGGAGGACAATCTTTTATAAACCACCTCTCCTACTCTCCTGATCGAACATGGCAACATGGGACTCTTGCTCTCTTGATCGAACACGGACTCTTGCTCTCTTGATCGAACAAGGAGGAGGAGACGTGTTTTTTTTAATAATCCTCTCCTGCTCTCCTGATTGAACACGACAGACTCTTGCTGTTACGTCACCGGCAATGGACGGGTTTTGGAGCAGAGCAGAGTGGCGAGGAGGACAACTTTTTATAGACTGCCTCTCCTACTCTCTTGATCGAACATGGCAACGTAGGACTCTTGCTCTCTTGATCGAACACGAACTCTTGCTCTCTTGATCGAACACAGAGGAGGAGACGTGTTTTTTTTTTAATAATCCACTAATAATCCACATGTCACATGGAGGCTTCTCCATTGAGAGGCCTCCATTTTATATTATATATATTAGATGTTCCTATCGATTCTATATTCCACCACATGGTACTTTACTTCAATTTTAGATCTGGTGGACTCTCCAAGTCAATCTTCAGCCTTGCCCTTATTATTAGTTATGAACTTTTGGAGGTTGAGCTCTCAAGAATCTTAGCACTCCCATACTATAGATATGGATCAGCCAATTGATCTACCATACGGGCGTTGTAATTAGCCTGATTCATCATATAATACACCAGGGTATGCTATGGTGTTTGGTATTGACCACAGATCATAGAGACATGCCACTTAACCTGCTTTGCCATCGAGGTCAAGGATGCCTCGTGGTGCTCCACAAATAGCTAGCCTTACAATAGCGGCTACATTGCTAGTGACAAATTCCAACAAGTCTCACTGTAGCTCTCATCCATATAGAATTTGAACTACAAGAGCATTTCCTATTAGGGATCGGTTTACGATAGATCATTCTCGTGTAAGGACAATGGAGCTTGAAACTAGTATCTCGAGGAGTAGAATAGGTCTAGCCACTAAGAACTTTTGACTCTTGGCGGAGCTTAAGGACCCTATTCATCGGGCCAGCCTAGGAACTCAAGGTTCAATATCGTATAGCAAACTTTCCACTAATCTTGACAACTGAGCATGATTTCCTCTTCGTGATGGCATTTTACTAACTGCTTGCATTCCATTGGGTTGTTGGAACTTTTCCCAAATTGGGGTGGGGTGGAGTGGAGTCATGCAATTGCGCGAGCATACCGTTGCTATTCAAATTAGAAAAGCTAGTTATTTTCCACTTTCCATAATATATTAACCACTCACATTCCATACCATGTCATGATCCTTTGCTAGGCTGAAGGTCTAATTTCTGTAGGTTGCTAGACTTGACTGGCTTTAGGCTCAATATTTAATAAATTAAATGTCATTGCTACTCGGTTTGTACCTTGAAGTCACTTCCAATGCTCATTTGATCTGACTTGGCCAATATCTCTTGAACCCTATTTGGCTTGTCAAAAGTCACATGGCAGTTCAATTATTTTGAGTTACCCTTTAAATCCATTCGGCCATCTACATGGCTTTCATCTTAATGATCTTTTAGGTCAACAAGACATCATGCAAGAAGAAATAGTAATAGTTCCATTCATTAATATGCTATAACGAAACCTAATCTAATTCAAATGTTTCATATCTCTCTTTATCCAAACAAAATGAGTAATTTGTGTTGAGGGTCCACATTTATAGAATAAATCTACTTTATATTATTTCATATTATACATTTCCCTTGCTTGTGGGATCATTTTGCCAAAGGGTAATGTAAAAAAATCTAATTATATATTATAGAAAAGATTTCTAAGCCTAGATCTTGGATAAATGTCAATCTTATTGCCAAGACTTCTTTAATTATAACCAATACTCTATTATGAATAATTCCAACAACTTCAGGAGAAGAAAGGTGCATTACCTATTACAAATGTGGTGCAATTGGATACTTTTTTTTTTTTTTTGAGACTTCAGCATTATGAGAAAGAGACATGATTTTGGATAGAAAGAACCAAACTATTAAGATAAATGTGTGCTTGGTAAAGGTGAGTTTGAAGATAGAATAATTCCACCTATCACATATAATCATGCAGCCTCAGATACTCTTAGATGACTCACCAAAGCATGAAAGCCAAGTTAGAAAATTGATTTCTATTTGAAAAGTACATAATCACATGGATAAAGTCATGTCACCTGTCAATTAGATATCTAATTTGAAATTTTTCCTTGGGAGGTAATAGGAAGGAATTAGAATGCAATGATATCAATTTATACAGAAGAAAAGATTTTCTATTGATTCAAACATTATATTTATAGGATAGGGATGGAGGAAGAGGCCAAGATTTTAGAGTGTTTTTTTTTTTTAATCAAAGAATCAATCTGATTGATTTTGAACCTTTTGCTCAATTATAAAATGTGTTGGATTCTATACTATTTGATCATATTGCGTGACGTGAATATAACAAAAAGAAAATTTTGAGGATACTCTATATACATTAACATGTAAGATCATGTAATCTTAGATATGTGGTGTATAGTGTATTAGAATGGTGTGTACTGATAATAACTTGCCTTATTGCTAAGAATGCAAATAGCCAGGTTTGGTTTCTGTTAGCATTTGGGTCCACATGAACCATACCCAATCATAATTAGTTGTTGATCTTGGATATAGTTCCACCGTATCCGTTAAGGTTATAACTTGCATAAGTCCAACTTTTTAGGTATGTTTCGGTTATTTCTCCCATATCCAAGTTGTTGAATTTAAATTAACTCATTTCTTTTTAGGCCATGTCCAATTTTGCCATGCCTACCTAGAAAATTAAACTTAGATTTTGAGGCCAAAGTCTCCTAAGATCCTATTTAAAATTGGTGTTGACAGTAGAGTTTTTAGAGTTTCTGGAAGTAAAATTTTTATAAATAAAATTTTTATAAAATATTATTTATTATTTGGTAACTATATTCATAAACTATTTTGAAACTTTAATATATGTTTGAGAATTAAATAAAAAAATACTTTAATATCATAAAATAATCATAAAAGATATTGCATAGTATTGTATAGTAGAAAATAATATAATATAATATAAGATATTATTATACATTAAAATATTATTATATTATATAATATTATTATTATATATTATAATATAATATTATTATAATTAATAATATATAATATAATATAATATCATGGATTATAATTGAATCTAATAATAGATTATAATATAATTGATTATATTATATGTTTATAATATATCATAATATTAATTTATTATTATATTATATTTATAGTATAATAATAAATATAATATGATATGAGATGTAATTATGAGATTTGTTGGTGGCATTTTAGTTACCAAATCAGTTTCTTAATATTAGTCGGAAAGTATTTTTATAAAAAAACTCCAAAATTGAGTTTTTCCTAAATAGACTTTTTAGCTTTCTAGCAAAGTTAAAATAATTTTTTATTTTTTTATCAAACATCATTGTATCATCCAAAAATATTTCTGAACGGTCAGAAAATATTTTCTGATACTCCAAAAGCTTTGTAAAATAAGGCCAAAGGGGCCAAATTGGGTATGACTAAACTCTGCTTTCAACAAGGAACTAGAAATTGCAAGCACCAATATCTACCATGTCTAGTATGTAATTATATACAAAATAATATTGTGTCCACCAAAATTAAGTCCAATTTTACTGAGGCTTGCAAACCTGATTTGTATTAATTTGTTTGGGTCTCCAGTCCAGGAAAAATTAAACTTAGATGTGCTCACCTAGCCTAGCCTATTTTCAGCCCTAATCACAATTAAATTTACCAACACTAAGTAGCTTTTGTAAGGTAATGTTCACAGCAGAGTATTTTGCAGTGCATAAAGCGGATTCACTCATCCAGTTCTCCCAGGGGCATTGGGTAGAGAGAAAATCGTGCTTAAGTATCACTTAGCATATTGAAGGAACATCGTAAGTTTCCCTAAAATGATCAGGCAGTCAATTAACATATAGACAATATAGAAAAGAAGGCCAACGAATCTTTTGTTTAATGTAATTTATGATTGATGGATATCATTTTTTGCTTTTTTTTAATTCTTTTGTACAATACAACATGATATACTGCCACTAGGGTTTGAATCCTCCATCCCATCTAAAGGCAAGCTCTCATGAGAATACTGCTGACTAGCCAAGCTAGTAAACGTTCTTATGTTTGAACACATACTAAAAAATCTTGAAAACATATAGAAATGTGGTAATCATGGGTTGGTGTGCTACATGGGAGTCGACGATGTTAGTTGGGCCTAGCCTACTACTTAGCCAACCAATCATTGAGTTCCACATTAAACCAATGATTTGAGTGGTGATTTGATGGGTGACCTTTAGAATATTTCCTTTTCATATTTATCAGCTTTTGATGTATCAATACTAGTAGAGCTATAAGTGGATTGGGTGATTAAGTCAGACTAAGGCATGCTTGATCTCCATGCGATGATTTCATATCCAGATCATGATTTGAGACTCAGATGCAACCAAGTAATTGATTAATTTGGGTTAAGTTAGATCCATGGAATAGATTTAGACCTAATGGGTCATTCATGTTCGATAGGGTCAAGCATGACCTAAATCCATAACTTAAAAAATTCGGATTTAGGTTAGGACTGCAGCGAGATTTATGATTCAAGTCATGTAGCTATCATTTTATAGTTAAAATATAATAATAATAATAATTAAAAATAAAATTATTAAAAATTTTAAAAAATAAAAAGTCAACTTAAATCTGAATTTTTATTTGAAAACTTTTATTCATCTAAATAATTGGTCATTGTTATATTTACAAAATATGGTTATATATATATATATATATATATATATATATATATATATATATATATATATATATATATATATATATATATATATATATATATGATATATTATTTACAAAATAGTTGATATATTTGAGATTATTATAAATAAAAATCCATCATAACAAACAATGAAATATAAATATTTAAATATAATTAAGTAAAAATGATGAGTGAAAATTCAATGAGTGATATGGAAAAAGAAAAATTAGTTTAAACGAGGATTCATTCACTGAAGTAAATGACGAACAAATTAGGTTGCTGAGTATTTTGGAGGTCATTTATAGATTGACACAGTTCTGTCTCAATCCTTTCATAATATTTTTCTTATAAATTTTATTGGATTTCTTCGTTAAAAAAAAAAACCAAACCACATCCGCCCTCTGGATAACAGGGAGCCTAGTTTCCATTGACGGAGTCTGCTTTCGGGGTCAATTTGGAGCTCGATTAGCGTCGGTGTCGTCGGCCAAAGCCCGGCGCACAACGTGAAATCGGAGTGTATTGTGCCATGCCCATGGCCGGCAAATTGAAGCCCTAAAACGCTCTCGCCGAGGAGGGAAATCAAAACCATTCGCCATGAGAGCCCTGAGGCCTCTCTCGCTACTACGAGCGATTCGTTCTGCCAGCGTCGGAGGATGGCTTTCGGGTGGCCCCACTCCTCCCTACTCTCTTCTCCAGGTGCTCTTTCCTCGTTCCGATTTGTTTCTTTTCGTGATCCACACGGGTCTTTGAATTCGAACAATGATCTTCTCCACTATCAGTTGTATCTCATGGAGTAATAACAATCTTCTGGATTTAGTTTTACATTTTTTCCCCTCATTAAGAATACCAGTATCGTGTTTGTTAAAATAGGTTGCATCTTGATGGAGATTATAAAGTTTGTGCACGAGTTGTAACTGTCCAACCCTGCGATTTTGGTTAACTTTAATTCTGGACAAGATTATTTTCTCCTTTTGGTTGATTTTTTCATTACTCGAAGTTTGGTCATATTTATATGCATAGTTGGATGTATGTAGAAAATTTTTGACCTCGGTAAGAGGGTCTTTGTATCGTCTGCTTTGTGAGGGTATGTCTATATATTTATGCATACTTGGCCGGCAATGTCAAAATTTCACTTCCAAGATGTCTGCAGTTGTTAAGAAAACTATGATTTTTATTGCTTTTTTATCCTTTCCTGTTTAGAATGGAGAAAGAGAAATTTTTCCTTGGAGAAAGGTCCGTTGCCTATCATCAACTGGTATGATTGTCAGCTTTTCTTTAGATTTGAATATCATCTTTAATTTTCTAAAGTGTTGTTTATAATTACATATAGAACTCTTGTACTGGAATATTATGGACTGTACCTTTTTCCTCGCAAAGCTTTTATCTAATGCCTGCCTCATGCCATTCTTTGCTATATGAAATGTGACTGCTTCTTTTTGGACATTATATATTAGATAGGGAAGCAAATTATGACAAAGCTTGCTGCCATTCTTTATTTGAGGCTTATATTAATTATCAATTTATATATAATGTTATTTACATGATGCAGTGCAAACTTCATACTGTATATGCTGATTGATTTAGGACAATATTTCCTCTCTTTATTCTGATTGATAAAAAAAAAAAAACAGTAAGCCAGGTGGACAAACCACAACACAATATATGGTGTTTTCAAGAAGCCACTATTTCCAAATTATATATATAGGTGTCTTAGGAAGGTGCAGTAAGTGACAACCAAAATAGCCACCACGAACCCAAGTTGAAGCCTGTTTAGCAACCATAGTTTCTTGGAAAAGATTTTCCAAGGGCTTATCTCAGGCCCCTGAAGGAACCCACTAGTCAAAAACTAGGGAATATGAATTTACAGATGGTTGGTGATTTAACTTGAGCTAGGCTTACTTCTAAAACTTGCTTCCAGAATGTACATGCCGTTGAACAAAATGCAAGCTTAATGATGTACTTAGCCTAGGGGGTGTATTTTTATGAATGTGGCTCTGAGAGTCTGGGCATTTAGTGGTTTTCTTTCAGGCAACTTCGTGTTTGTAACTTAACTATCTCTTAATTATGTATTTGCCTCCTTCTAGGGAGTGATAGTTGCCAAAAGAATTCAGTAGTTAATCTCAGAAGAGTTGAAGCAACCATTTTTATGCTTTTTCATCCATGTTTGACCTATGACTATGTTGAGCATGTATACTGCATCCTTCTAGAAGAAACTGACATTATGTTAAATAACTTGGAAATTGGCAGCTTGTAAGCCTCCGTATGTGTTAGAAAACTTGTCTCATTGTTGCTTACCATGCTTTTATGTGTTACAAAACTCACTTCTGGAATTTTCTCATAGTTACTTGTGGCTAATAAGTCCCCATATGTAGCTTGAACATGTTTAATTAAGCCTTGTCTGAATGTACACATTTCAGCTTCTAGGGAGTTTGATAATCTTTCTTGTAAAAACAACCAAACTTGTCTGATTGATTGAGACTCCTTATTCTATATTTTTAGCTATGATATCTTATAAAAGAATACATACCATGCTTTTATAAAGGATTTTTTTTTTTTTGATCCCTTCAAGTACTTAAATGACATGCTGAATCATTTTATAACTTCTGTTTCAAAGACTGTCATCCAGTCCGCTAATTTGATTTTATTCAAATCTTATTTTTTATAGCTCCAATCTTCAAAGACACTTCAGACCCAGGAACATTGGTGCATGTCACCCAACCTTTAAATAAGAGAGGTACAAGCTAAGACAATAGTATTTTTTGCTTGCAAGTAATAGAAGGATGAATTAAAACTTGGCTGACTATAACCTAGAAGTCCCTGTCCCCTGCTCCTCTCTCTAAGAACTCTTTATAATCATTGGCTTCTCTCTCTTTACGTATTACATGAGGATTGGAAGGTTTGTCTTCCTCTCTTTCCCTTTTTTTGACTGTCTCTATTTCTTTCCTTATTTTCTTCTTGTTCCATTTCTTTTTTCCTTCTTTCTTTCTCCTGTCATTATCTTCCATCTCAGTCTTCATTCTTTTTTTTGTGATGATGAGATCTGATAGCTTTTTGATGTAGTATATGACAGCGTTTGCTGAACTGTCTTGAATCGGATGATTGCGGGTGTTCCGAGCTGTATCAGTGGCAACTTAAGACGGTTCGGCCGGGCAAATCAGAACACCAGAGGAGGGAGAGGGAAAGAGAGGAAGAGAGAGAGAGGAGGGGAGAAAAAGAGGGGATGATGCCCTTGGAGGGCTGCATAGGTCTTTGCGGTTCGATGTCGTCGATAGGGTGATTAATCGAGAGAGAGAGGGGGAGTGACAGCACCGGAGGGAGGCATAGCCGACGGAGAGGCTGCCAGAGGGCATCGAGTGGCCACCGTAACCATCGAGCGGTGGAAAACATGTGGACGGAGCCGTGGCTGCAGAACAGGGGCGACCGCCCCTCTTCACTCATCATGTTTGTTGAAAAATGATGATGAATGGTGAAGCTGACAATGGGTTTGCCGGTTTCATTTAAATTTTTTTAAAAAAAGTTAAAAACAGCGAAGCTGGCAAACCCATTGCCATCGTGATTTTAATCGGGATTTTTTTAAAAAAAAATTCCGAGAAACAGGGGCGATTACCTTCCTTTTTTCTTTCTCTCCCCCCTCTCTATCTCTCTCTTTTTCTCTTTTCCTCCTCCCCAGTTTCCTTGTCCTTTGTGTCGGTTCGCACCGGTCCAGTCCAGTCTGGTACGGATCCATACCGGCTCGTACTGCCGGCCGGCACAGATCCTGGTTCCGGTTCCGATTCTGTCTTCCTTGGTATGTGATCCCGGTCATAATATTAACTAGGATTTACTAAAGATCTGAGTCAATGATTAATTAATAGAAGTATCTGAAGAGCAAATCACAACTATACATGCTTTAAAGACTTGAAGAAGTTTTGTTAGTCATCAAGGTGCAGAAAGAATATTAAAAAATTTCTTTACTCAGAGCCAAAATACTGTTTTTTTTGTAGTGTAGCTACTGTTTATGTTACTATGGCGTGGTACAACATTGTAACACTTCAGTATCATGGCCTAATCTATGTTACTGGTACCCTTTGTATAACCAAATTTCTCACACCTGGCACATGGAGATGGGTTTTGGCATGACGCATGTATGAATCCACCTAATGAAATTCTTGAATAATGAAAGATTTGATGTTTAGGCATGGATCTACACCTGATACCTGTACCAAAGTCCATGTAATCTAGGGTCTAAGAAGGGTCCTTTTCTGGGAATTGATTGGGGTCCAAAAGTTTATAAGAACCTAATTGGCTGGTTAAAGATCAAAATATGCTGTTATTTTTGAGAACAAGAACAAAGAAGTTCATGACAAGTCTGGCCCTGCTTCCTTCTTTTATTTCCTATCAAACTTTTATTCTCCTCTTCATATCTTTTATCAACTCAATCTACAAGCGTCTTTCACTATTTCTTCTGTAATGCAAAACTTATTGCTTCACTTATCTCACTTTTCTTACTTTCTGTTTTAGCTGATTATTGATCTTATGATCCTTTGTATTTCTGTAATGGTTAAATTTTGATGTTGTATTATGGGGATGTGATGCTGCTTTATTTATCTTTTCCCATGGGATCAGAAATTTCACAAATACTCACAAAGTTTAAGTCTTTAACTACTAGAACTCTTAGAATATCTTTCCAAGTATCACTCTCCATTATACGAACACCAGGGCAGCTTTATTTGATTTTCTGTTTGATCATGACCATGAAAAATTCCCTCTTTTTGTTCTGTTTGTGGAAACTGGATGGCAAGCTAAATATTTGATCATTAAGATTCCCTGATTGGTCGTTCATCACCTTCCTTGCAATTTCTTTTCTTCAAAGGTGCATTGGTAGATATGCATTCTTCCCATTCAACAGTATGATCTTTGATTCCATTCTATTTCCTTCTTGATCTTTCTTTAATACTCTTATGTCTGCTTGATATTATTGGTGAGCAAGGAATCTCTAATTAATGCTTTTTCCTTTAAAGGTGCATTGGTAGATATGCATTCTTCCCATTCAACAGTATGATCTTTCATTCCATTCTATTTCCTTCTTGATCTTTCTTTAATACTCTTATGTCTGCTTTATATTATTGATGAGCAAGGAATCTCTAATTAATGCTTTTTCCTTCTCTACACTGTTTACATCTCTTTTTTCTTGGGCCCTTTGCAGTATAATTGTTGTTTAATCAAATTGGATTGTTATTGTAAATACTTTTGGTCGAAACTCGTTGAGGATTGTTAAATGTAGTTAATATGTATGTGGATTGATTATAACTAGTCCATCATTTGGAGATGTTAGATTCTGCAATACAGTTGCTACTTTGTTTATCAATGGTCTAAGGATATGCTGATCTAGAGATGGGTAATGGGCTAGGCCGCCCATGACACGGCCTGGCTTGGCATGAGACGGGCTGTGCCTGAATGTAGTTAATATGTATGTGGATTGATTATAACTAGTCCATCATTTGGAGATGTTAGATTCTATAATACAGTTGCTACTTTGTTTATCAATGGTCTAAGGATATGCTGATCTAGAGATGGGCAATGGGTCAGGCTGCCCATGACACGGCCTGGCCTGGCATGAGACAGGCCGTGCCTGGAGATGTTAGATTCTGTAATACAGTTGCTACTTTGTTTATCAATGGTCTAAGGATATGTTGATCTAGAGATGGGCAATGGGTCAGGCCACCCATGACACGGCCTGGCCCGGCATGAGACAGGCCGTGCCAGGCACCGCCCGTTAGCTACAGTGCCGTGCTGTGCCTGGCACGGCCCATAAGAGGGGGGCCGGGCTGGGCTAGGGTTTTCTGGTCTACAGCCCAGGCCCGGCATGGCCCGCATGCTAGCCCGGCCCCCTTGAAATGGGCCGTGCCATGGCACGGCCTATTTAGGCAGTCCTTTTAGGATTTTTTAAAATTTATAAAAAAATATGTATGAATAAATTAAAAAAAAGTTGGGGCTAGGAATTTAAATATAAAGCCACCTTGTTAGGTGGGGGGTTTGGCGTGGACCAGTTTATTAATAAATATCAAAATGGTACAGGGAGAGAGGGGGTTAGATCTGACCTCCAGAGTACAATGAGGAGAGAGAAAAAAGAAATAGAATTATAGAAGTGACTCACCTCAACAATTAAAAAACTTAATACAAGTAATAAAAGAAGAATAGGTGAAATCGTATCAGCTTGTCTCTGCTCTTACTGAACTGCTTTAAGACCCTCTCTCTGCTTTTTTGTGGTAGCTTGATAAAAATTCTACTAATTATCGGTCTCGTTTGTGTCATCATCAGAGGATGTAGTAGAATATCCACTTTTATCTTGAAGTCTCGTCTCTGCATCCAATTAATCTTTGAAGTAGAGCAGCATCTCCACTGTCTCACCGATCATCCGACTTCTTTTTTCATCAAGAATACGCCGACTTGCATTAAAAACTGTGGACATCGGTCAGCTAAAATATCGCGTGCAATGGCAGACAAAATAAGATATTGGTTTTTAACACTTCCACCAAGCTAACATATCTAGATTATCTATTTGATTTTCATCATATACAGAATGAAGATCATTTCATAAATAAAATTCTAGTTCACTACTTAAAGTAGATGAAGATGCAGATAAACTTGAAGCATATGTCTGTCTCCTATGTGCAATAAAACTAAAAACAGATGATCAACGAGAACTATTAGAAGAAACGATAGAGCTTTATGCTGGTAATTTAGATCCATGAATTTTTTCATCATATAATGCATAAATATCATAAAAAGTTTTGTTACCTTAGCTTTAGTGGGTTCAGGATCAAGTATCATGTTTTCACAATATGTATCAAGTAAAGTTAGCACACCACTCAATTTAACTCATGGATCAAATACAGCAGCTAAATTATGCATAGGACATACCTTGTGGTAATATTCATTCCATTTAGATTCCATTTGTTCAATAATAGGCATTAAAACATCATTAAATCTATATTCTATAAATTTTCTACTAATATCAAATGCTTGTTGTAAAAACGAACATGAAGTTGGATAATAGATATTAGAAAGAACATTAGTAGCATGATAAAAAGTAACCAAAAAATCTTTCAAAATTTTATCTTTAGTCCAATCAGTTTTTGTCAATACAAAATCTAATCCACGGTCATTAATATATGCACTTAATAAGTTTTTATATTGATATGCATCATGTATCATGCTATATGTTGAATTCTAATGAGTCATTACATCAAGTTTAAATTTTTTAAAATGTTTATGGTGATCTACACACAGTTGCTTAAATTCTTGAAGTCTTACTCTTGAAACATGAATAAAAAAAATTGCATTTCTAATTTTTGAAATTATATCTTGGACCATGCCCATACTAGCTTGTACAGAAAGATTTAAGATATGACATGCACATCTAATATGCAATAACTGATTATTTAAAATGGGATGCAATGAGTCCTTCAATAATGTAACAGTAGAATTATTATTAGATGCAGTGTCAAAAATAATAGATATAATTTTATCATTAATTCCAAATGAACATGCCTTTTGGTAAATAATATTTGAAATTTGTTGTCCAGAATGTGAAAAATCAAAAGTACGAAAAGCAAGAATATGTTTATTTAAATTTTAGTTATTATCAATATAATGAGCAGTAATAGAAATAAAATAATTACTATCTATCGATACTGATCAAATATCAGAAGTTAATGAAATTTTTGAATTTAAGGCAGAGAGAGTTTCAATTAAATTTTGTTTCATTGTTAAAAAATTTGTCATAGTTATCCTTCTAAAAGTATGCCTACTAGTTCTTTTGTAAGCAGGCTGTACGATTAATTGAACATATTCTTCAAAATTAAAAGACTCGCATAAACTAAAAGGCAGTTCATTCCTAACTATCCATTTAACTAGTACTTTTCTTTGATTTTCGTGATTATATGTCAAATTATCTATCAGAGATCCTCCTTGTACATTAAGGGTACTTTGGAGATGAGAGTCACTCATTCTATGACTCTCTTGATGTCTTCTCAAATGGTTAGTTCTTCTGCTACTGGCACAACTATAAAATTTGGCACATTTTTTACATTTTGCTTTTCAGATTCCATCAACACAAACTCTTTTAAAATCATTCCAAACTGCACTAGTCCTCTTATAGGAAGAGATTTGATGTTGACTAGTTTCAAAGGGAGCAGGAGCAATGGGATTAGTTTCCTCTACCTTGGAAACTGGGGGAATGCCAAAATGGCTCTCATCATAAGATGTCATTTCTAAATTTATGAATCAAAAAATAAAAACTAATCGGAGGTGGAGAAATTGAGTAGAGGTGGAGGAATTGGGTGGAGGCAGCATCGAGATTTGTGAGCTTTTTCTTGTGCTCCTCGACAAGGATCTCCTCTTGTGCTCTTCGACAAGGACCTTCTCTTGTGTAGCACTTGAAGATTTACTAAATACAAATTAAAAATTAAATTGTTAGAACACTTACAATATTGCTAGAAGAGAGTAATAGTAGTAGTAGGAAAGGAGAGAAGAGTAGATTTGGTGTGGTGAGAATGGGAGAGGAGGAGGCTATTTATAGGAATCCATAAATTTTTTTTCCAAAATATCCGTCAAAATAGCCATTTTATGGCTATTGGGAGGGGTAAGAAGGTAAAAAAAAATCCAAAACTAGCTGTTTTAGGCCGTTATGGGCCGAAACGGGCCGTGCTAGGCTCGGCCCGTAACAGCCTCAAATAATGGACTGAAATGGGCAGTGCCTGGTATGGCTTGTTTGCAATTTTTTTTTTTTTTTTAAAAAGGCCCCACGGGCCAACGGGCCATGCTAGGCATGGCCTGTTTAGATTTATACGTTAGGTTAACACTGGCATCCACATCGCCAATGGAGAGCCTTGCACAAGCTGAGCCTCCATTTTATATACATAATAGATTCTGTCTTTTGCTGCAAGTTATCTGTCCAAAATCTATTTTGTTTTCAAACAAAGGTGGCAGGAGTGCTCCACTTGTAACATGGTGTAGATTGAAGCAATGTTCAGGAGGCAAAGGGGACATAACAGAACTGGACAGAGATGTTGAAATACCTTTTATATCATTTTCTCTTAGTATGTGTAAATGGTAATGCACCACAACACTTGATTGCTTACATCAATGCGCCGAACTTTGTTATTAGGAAGGTTGTTTGATGTCACATTTCAAAGCAAAGTAGTCATGGCGCAAAATGTACACCAAATGGAAAAATATGTGCATATAACTCTGTGAATTTAGATATTATGAATGTTGAATTTTGTTGCACTAGTGTATGCTAATTAACCACCATATCCCAAAAGCTTAAGCTAAGAAGGAAAGAGTCAAAAATGTATATTAGGCTTAATGTCTCACTCACTGGTGGTCCAGATCACACACATGGAGACTAGAGAAGAGGCAAGATGGCAGTTGTGTAAATTGAATGAATAATGGGCATTGAGGGGATTTGAACTCATGACCTCTAGCAAATCTAAGCTCTAATAGCATGTTAACTAACCACTTCACCCCAAAAGCTTAAGTTTATAGGGAAAGAGTCAACAATATATCTCATGCTCAACATGGTCATCATTTAAAAGGTATGGCTTGGTTGCATTCTCATGTTTCCTATTGAATGTTTTTAAGCACTATAAATATTCTACTTCATGATTGGTTGCTGATGGAAAATTTACCATATTTTTGGCCTTCATACAAATCGTGGGTGTGTAGCCAAATAATAGTAGCACTCTAGCAAAATTGTTACAACAAAGTCTTATCGATTTGGTAGTTAGTTCCTTCCTTATCACAGTCATGCATTTTATTTTTCCAAGCATGCTATTTTTGATATAAGATGCCTTTAGTCCATAGTTCTACTTTTATCATATATATTTATAATATTATGTAATACAATACAAGGTACAGTTAAACCCATGTAGGTAAATTCTTAGTGCTTCTTTGATGAGATAACACAGAAGATTGGTATTCAGCATTACATTATGATGTTACTTATTAAAACAGTCAAATTTTCAGTTGAGACGTTGTTGGAATATGAAAGAGACCAGCCTCTTGATGATGGAAAAGTTATTGAGAAAGACACAACCCTTAATCTTGCTCTCTCTCAGCTTGCAGCTGATTTTGATAGCGAATCTAATTTATCTTTGAGCCGGTTTTTCTGTACAAGATATACACCTGTGATCTCCACAGGCTCTCTGAAGCTTGATCTGGCTCTTGGGATTGGAGGATTGCCAAAGGTGCTAATGTTTGACAGCATGTTCATGAAAATAGTCACATCTTTCTTTTATTGATTTATGGCACTTATATTTTGTTTTGTTATTTATGTGTCGTAATACTTTTCATGTGATTGTTATAAGTTGTTAGTAGTTCATTTTGAGCAGTAAGTTCACATTTCTTGTCTACTTGATCATTTCTTGTTTGAAAAGAAAACTTGTTCTGGATCAACCATCTTTTTTAATTTAATGATATCCTATTTTGTTGCTGTTAGTAGGCACACCATGGAATTTTATTGATTTCTTTGGGTGCGGATTCGTATACAATCTTCATTATTATTTACTTTTCTCCTTGTCTTATAGAGAAATTATTGGTTAGAATGGTTCTATCACTTGTACGTTACACCACCCAATAACAAACCAGCATATCATCTATTATTGAAAAAGATGCACCGTTATCCAAGCTCGATTGAAAATTTTAAATGAAAAAAATTTTACTGTTAACTATGACTGGCCTGACAATTTTTACTGTTTTGAATGGGAAAGGGTTCACTTTCTTGGATGGTGTGCTGGTTTATTATTGGATGGTGCAAGGTACACGTGGTAGAACCGTTCTAACCAATAATTTCGCTCTCTTATATCTACCTAAATTTTAATTCTTCTTCTTAGTTTAATCGAGATACATGCCCTATTACTTGTTCAAGCTATATCTGCCTTCCATTCAGAACAGGCAATCTATCTTGAATGGTCTTCGATAGCTTTGTTTTGTATCATGGTTTCTTGTAGACTTTGGTCATATGTGCACATTTTTTATCCATGACCTTATTTTTTAGTCAGCTTTATGATGGCAGATGCTATACATATTGTTAAATAATAATGTCATTTAGCTTTGATGGAGTCAATAAGACAAGGGCTCTTTCTTGTTCACTTGAGTCAACAAATTAATATCATATAAAATAAAAAAAGAAAACAAATTATTGAACATGTAAGTCTGTTTGTGATAGTAATTAGTTATCATTCCAAGACTTTGCATTGTTCGCACTGATAAGAATTTGATATATATGTTGTTGTGTAATTTACATGCCTTATCTTTAGAAAGATACCAATGATATGCATCAAACTGAACTTTTGTACGACATTCTCTGAATGTCTCAATTTAAATAATGGTGGCTGGACTTCTTCATGTGCAAATTTAAAGGATGATTTTGATTTACTATATGTGTAAACTATAGTCATATATGAAATTGCCTTTTTGTTTCTCATAAATGTGAATCAGATACATGGATTATGTATTCTGTTGATGCATGACCCATCTTTTTATATTCGTATATTAGTTGTGATTAACCAGTGGCATGTATAATAGCAGTCTGAGGTAGGCCATTTGGTGGTATTTTCTGGAGTTTTCAAAGGTTTGAAGCAAGGAATTCCATACCGGCCCAAACCGGCCGGTACACCGTGTATCGAGCTAAATCGGTGAGGAATCGGGATAGTTTGATTGGGGAAAGTGGTATACCTGAGGAGGAAGAGGGAAAGAGAGGAGAGGGAGAGGGCAAACACTGTCAGAGGCTAGCGGTGGCCCGTTGCGGCCGTCGGAGGGCCGCGAAAGCCTCCATGGTTCGATTGTCGTCCGATAGGATCTTTAAACGAGCAAAAAAGAGAGGGGGAGCGATGTGTCGGAGGGAGGTGGAGCCGACGGAGGGGCCTCCGGAGTTTGTCGGGTAGCCACCATGGTCATCGGACGACAGAACCGCACAGGGGGAGCCATGGTTGTGGAACAGGGGCGATAGCTCCTGTTCCTTCATCGTATTTTTTTAAAAAGGACGATGAATAGTGAAGCCGGCAATTGGTTTGCCAGCTTCACTTTTGATTTTTTTTAAAAAAAAATCAAAAATAGTGAAGCTGGCAAACCAATTGTCAGCTTCACGCTTTTCTGAGTTTTCTTAAAAAAACCTGTGGAATAGGGGCATTGATCTTGTTTCACGCTCGCGGCGCCGCATGCGTGGAGTGCACCATCCAGTCCGATACGGACCCATACCGCCGGCCGACCAGTACGGATTTCGGTATCAAGTCCACAAATCTTGATTTGAAGAATACTGATATTATTCCAAATAAATACTTCAGCTGCTTCAGATATTTTGCTTAGCCGAAGAAAAACTTATGCCAATTAGCTTCCCTTGTCTCTCATTGCTTGGGTATAATTTTTCTTTTCTTTTCTTTTTTTTTTTACTGCTTGCATGGGAATATCATGCATTTAAATCATGATAGTTCGTTGATGTCTTTTATTTTATCTGATGATTTGATTTTGTTAGTTTCATCTGCTTCGGACTTTTATGATCTTGCAATATATGAAACTACTAAAATCCATGCAACTATCACTCTTGAATTATTCTTGTGTAGCAAAATTTATATATTCTAAATTTATGAATTTAGGTTTGTAGTGCAGGGGAGAATAGTTGAAATTTATGGGAGAGAGGCATCTGGAAAAACAACACTTGCACTACATATTGTGAAGGAAGCTCAAAAGCTTGGAGGTTCTTCTTTCTCCATGTTGATTTTCTTTTTTGAGCAAAACTCTGTGCTAATTTCCCCTGTTATGAAATTAATCAGTCAATGTTACATTGCTGTGAATTATCAGTGTGATGTAATTAGGCCTTCAATGTGAATGATATTGTCAAGGAAGCTCAAAATCTCATGGTTTTACTCTTTGTTGATTATAACCTAGTGAATGTTTTAACTTCTACAATTAACATGAATTTTATGATGGCATATGTCTTTCCTTTTCTATGAAAAAAGATATGGTTGTTATCACACAGTACATCAACTGATGATTAGGTGTTATATCACAAAATACATTAACATGAATCTCATGGTTTTTCTGTGCTACTTTATATATATATATATATATATATATATATATATATATATATATAAAATCTGATGATTAATCAGTCAATGTTATATTTTATGAAAAAAGATTGATTTTTTATGAAAAAAATTAATTATTAGAATATGAAATATCACAAATACATCAACTGATTTTCATGAATGATGTGAATAATTTTTAGATAAGTAAAATAAAGCAGTATCAGAAAATAGATATGGTTGTAATCCTATTGGTTGAGTACTTGTCACCCAAGTCATAGGTCATGGGTTGGACTTTGAATATAAGGGTTATAAGTTTTTTAATTTTAATTTTAATTTTTTTATTTTAACCAGATATCTGGGTGTGAAAATCCTTAAAATCTGAATCTGGATCTGGGAAAATTTATAGGTAGGTATCAGGATCCATATTCGGATTCAGATATGGATACCAGAATTTTTATCCTTCTGATCTGAAGTGGATGCCGAAATGGATATGGTGGGTAATATGCGACCTATTTTCAGCCCATGCTAGGTACATATTTATTGAACATCTCATGCACATATTTTTGAGTATGACTACCAGACATCCTGTTCTTAGACTCATGAATAAAACTATCCAATGACCCCTAAGTGTGCATCACTGTGTAAAAAAATAATCAATATTTTCTTCAAAATTGATAATTAATTGGATTTTTGTGCAAAATCTACCTTCCATTGTTATTTTGATTTCTTATTTCTACAATTCCTTTGATCCATAATATATTCCTGTCTTCTTTTAGGCTTTTAACCTGCATTCCTTCCTCTTGAAACTGCATTGTGCACCTCACTCTGCCATGAGATCACTCATCATGGATGGTGCTTTGATTCTGCGCACAATAATATTTTTTTTTTTTTCATTTGCAGGATATTGTGCTTATCTTGATGCAGAGAATGCTTTGGATCCATCTCTTGCAGAAGCAATGGGTGTAAACACAGAAAATCTACTTATTGCACGTCCTGGTTGTGCTGAAAATTCCTTGAGTATAGTGAATACTTTAGTTAACAGTGGATCAGTTGATGTTATTGTTGTGGATAGTGTACGTAAGCTTAACATTGTTCTTTTCTGGACATAATGTTGATCCATTTATATTGTGATCTATTAGTTATCATGTCAAAAGTTTGTTTTCTTTATTACTGTAGCACCTTGTTTTTCTCGCTGTGATTGTGAGCAGTGAAATTTTGACACTTAATAAAAACAATCGAAATCCCGCCATGAACTAATTGGATATGTATTTTTTTTACCAGACTTGACAACTTCATTATGGCGCAAATGTTTAAGATATGAAATTGCGAATATGATTTTGATATATCTTAGGTAACAAGGAAACAAAAATGATCATAAAATTTTGCAAACATAAAGAGCTATGGATTAATTTATTGTATTTTATGATTTGACTATATCCTTGCTTGGAAGATTGAAGTGTAAGTCTTTTGCTCTGAGTTCATCTCTTTGGTATCATCCTGACAGTTATATGAAAAATGGGCATCTAGGTGTTCACCAAACAAGAAAAGAGGATGTTCATCTTACTCAGAATTGCCTTTCTGGATAGTTATTTAATATTATTAGGTGATTTAATAAGTTTATTTAATATAGAGAATGATATTACTTGCATCATTTGGTCAAGTTTTAATTTTTCTCTGATATTCTTTTTTCTTCTTTAAAAATTCCTTTACCATTCAAATCCAAAGTCCGAACTCAGGTGTCATTTAGTTCTGAAATCTGAAGTGATATCTAAAAGAAAAGGCTAGAAGGACATTATTTGCTGAACTTAGATATCATCCACGAAACTCAAGCTAAAATCAGTCATATCTTATTTGTTTTTGAGTTTGTGGTTTTTAATCTGGAGCAAGAAAAGGAAGATGGGTTGGTTTGGGAGTTGCATATTTGCTGATACATATACTTGTGTTTTCATGTTCACATGTGCGTGCATGTAACCAGATGTCCTATTCTGCTAGGCATAACAACATGAATCATTTGTCAACTAGTGTGTAAATTTGCAATATCATGTCGGTGAAACATTACTACAGATTGTGTGGCTAACTGGCTACAGAAAAGGAAGATTGTTTTGTTTGTGATTTTGTGACTTCTTAATTCAAATTGCTGGATAATCACAGGTGGCGGCACTTGTTCCCCAATGTGAACTTGATGGCTTGATAGACATCAATTCCCAAGAAGTACAATCACGTTTGATGACCCAAGCACTTCGAAAAATTCAGTACTCGCTAAGCCGATCCCGAACACTTGTTATATTTGTTAACCAGGTAGACTCTATTCTTTTGACATTTTGTTGGAATTCATTGATTTCAGGGAAACCTTTTGAAAGGATTGGCAATTTTGTGGGTGTGGTGATGGTAGATAGTGTAAAGCACCTTGGTCTACTTTAACATCTATGTCAGTTAGATTCTTGACTATTTTCTGAAAGAGCTTTGTCTATTTTGACATCTAGATATATAAGACTTTGGATTATTCTTTTGGAAAGTAAGTCTGATATTTTCAACTTATATATTTATTTATTATGGCTCTGCTAGAAACCTAGGTGGTTAATTATGTATTTCTACTAAATAGAACCATATTAATTCTTGTAATGGTCTAACCATGCTCTCTTAGAAAACATAAGGTTCTCCAAGATGTTATAATGCATAGATTTTTGCTTAATAGTGACAGCCCAATATGACAGGGTTTACTCTCATGATTTCATACATCTCTACATATGTAGGATAGGGCAACTGAACTTTGAGGTGTTGAAGACCATGTCATGTAAAACACAAATCCATGAGATCATTCTCCTAAAAATGGTGCAAGCACATTGTCAATTACTCACATGCATGGTGTTGCATGTGGCTTCATGCAATTGGCAGAAAGTTACGTTGTGGGCAACTTAAATGAAGCCTTGGACTTGATTGAATAGCAATACTGATTCGATTATTGATATTTAACTTTTGGATACTTTTAAGTACTTTATTCTTATCAAATATGACATCTGTAGTCTAATTGTTTTTCATTTAGTCCTTTCCCTAAATCTTTTAGTGTTTCTTCAATCTCCAAAATCTGCCTTTCAGCTGTCTGATACTGTTTACCTGAAATAGCGACCCAAGAGGGGGTGTTTCTACTTGAGCTTAAGTGTATATGATGTGAGTGTGTAGCATAGAAACAAAGATAAATGAAATGGTAAACAGCTATTTCAGCAAAAGTAAATAAACAAGAATAAGAAATAGAGAAGGTATACAAAATTTGTAGTGGTTCGGAGTATTAATCAACTCCTATGTCCACTCGCCAAGGACTTTCTCTTGGGAATTCTGCTAGTAATCTAGAGATTGCAAGTCTGTTGACTTCACAAGCCTTCTACCCAAAGCTTTATCCCCAAAGATCGGTTACAACCCGCTTACCAAGTAGGGTTAGGCCTTTCTTCTTCCAAGTTTCAACACCTGAAACTCTTACACTTACTTTCACAAGCTTACAACAGTAGTCAAGACCGTCTATAGGTGGATCACACAGATGTTGCTTAGCACATGCACTCAAATGGAGTGGAATGATTGAGCCAGTGAAGCTCTTAACTCGTTTTCTTTGGAAATGAATGCTCACTTATCTCTCTTGTTCTCTTCTCCTTTTTCTTTCTTGTTATCTTAAATGCAGAGGATGCCTGTTTAAATGCTGGAGATCCTAAGGTAGCTGATGGAAATCATTTAATGCTGCCGTTGTTGCACCTTAAACAAGGTTTGCCATCTCGGTACTGGACCCTGTACCAGTGAAATCCCACTGTAGTGATGGTATGCGATATGGTTTAGTACGTCTGTGTTGGTAGGAGGTGGTTCAACGTACTGGTATGGTATTGATACGATACGGTACATCCAGTACTGCTCGGTATGGGGTGGTACAGCGAACGTTGGCCTTAAATGCTCAGCTGACCAGCTGTTGGAATAGTTGGTGGACTGTAGAGAGGATGGCTGCTATCACTGAGGAGATGACTCCTATAGGTTTGCAGATGGCTCTTGACTTTATCTATTTTTGTTCAGTCCCCTGCAGATGACTCCTAGCATTTGGGAGGTGGCTTCTGAATTTCTGCAATGTCGGCTCCTTTTGCACGAGTCAAATCCTGAATTGCGGGAGATGACTCCTTGATCGTATCGATCTACTCCTAGACTTTGGAGGCGACTCTTTTCTTTTTGCAATTCGGCTCTAGGAGGTGGCTTTTGGAACTCAGTGAGTTAACTCTTCTAACTAGAGACAACTTTGGACAAGCAAGGTAGACTCCTTTTCACTCAACTTTTTATTAGTGTTAGGGAGATAACTCCTGTTAGGTTGGAGACATTTCCTAGCCAACTCAGCTCTTCTACACAGCCTTGGAGACGACTCCAATGGATATGGAGACGACTCCAATGCCTTCTCAACACTTTTAGGCTTTGAGCATCCTGCATTTCTTAACTTTATACTAAAACAATTTAAAATCATTAGTAACTTCTCAAATGTTTTGTTAACATCAAAATCAATCCTTAAGGGTCAACAAATACAAATTGAAGCCCCTTGGCTTAGTGCAGCCATCTTTAGCATTCTTTATAGATGAATGCATCCAATGCATCAGGACATGTTGGATCTCTTAAGCTTTCTATAATGTGAAATTTTCCGAACTTTACTAATGACCATCCACATCTTTCTTATGTCGATGATAATGAACTAGATCTCCTATCTCCGCCATATTTATTCAATTGTGGCAAGATTGAAATTGAAATTTTACATCTTTCAGGTTATCAGGGTATTATCTATATTTTTGATTTCTTAGGTTAGTTAAGTCTTGATCTGAGCTGGGCTGAACATAACTGCACTGCTTAGCGCCACCTTTAAGCAGTCCATAACATCTGGTTCACTATTAAAATTGTTGAGCCAACCTGATCTAACTAATGATCTCAACTCAATCAGTTCCAGAATGTATTTACTTGATGCATTTGTACTCCATACCTTTGCTGTATCATGTTCTTGTGCCCTCTTAAGTGCTCAATATTTGTACATAAGAAAGGTCTTGTTATTGTATATGATGGTTCAAGTCATTTGCTGTGACATCTAGTACACTACACGTGATAATGCGTGATACATTTTACTATCTTCAAGACATTGAAGGCTTCCAAGGGTGTAACATGATTCAAATCATGCCTAGTTATGAGATATTGAACTATGGGTCTACAAAAATGTTGTGTGCAGTGTTCAGCCTTGGAACCTTTCCTGACATTAGGACACTGAAATCAATTTACAGCAATTAATTTTTCAGTTGCATCTTGGGTAACACATTGGTTTCTGCATGTCTATGGAAGGAATGTAGCATTCAGGCCAATAGCAAGTACCTAGCAAATATTTATTAACCATATAGTTGTTTCTACGATTTGCGAACATTTTCCTTTTCTCAATTCTACCCTTGGTTCAAATTAATCTGTTCATACATGGTTCTTATTAATCTCTGCATTCACCCTTTTCTAGTATTATTTAATTTATTTTCCCATCTTTGTTGTCGATTGCAAAGTCAATCCTGGGGAAATTTATGTAAATTAAGTCATGTGGTGTACCTGCTGAGTAGTTGGAAGTCTATGTGCTCTCTTGTTGTATCGATGTAAGGTTTCCTAAACTGTTTTGCTGGTTAACACTATATCTTTCCATACTTTTTTGCTATGTCAAAAGAAAACTGTATGTGCACTACTGTGACCACATCTATGCCACTTGTGGGACATTTATTGGCATTTTAAACCAAATAAAAGAAAAAATGCCGCTTATAGGTGATATGATGGTGGTTGGGCAAGCAAAGGGTTTCTCAAGAGGGAAATTTTCCTTGGAAGTCTAGGGATGGTAGTTGCAGTTAAGGCTTTGGTAGGACAATTTACTGATTTTAGACTTTGAAGAGCTGGAAAGTAGGCTGTTTCCAGTATTCCTATTGAAATGTTTGGAATGTTCATACAAATAGGGCTGCTATTTTAGGTATTTTTTTACCAGTCTGTGTAGTAGCTTTTTAAATATTCTACCATATAAGGCAGGACAGTGTATGCCATACCTACCTAGTAGGTTACTGTAGTACTGACGCATGGTACTGTTTGCTGTATTGTATCTCAATAGTTTGCCCTGTGTCGAATACAGGGGCATACTGAACTGTACTAAGCATACTGTACCACACCAATAAGGGTCTTGGTAATGAGACTTAAAAATGTTGCTAGGTACTCTTCTCTTTCTTTAATCTCTATCGTAAATAAAGAAGATAATTCAACAAACCATTAAGATGTAAATCTTTCTTTCAATATATTCATTGTTTTTCTAAGGTTTTGTATGATATGCCATAGTACTTGCCATAGTGCCCATGACGGGCTGTGCAAGCTAAGCCTTTTTGGATTACTTGTTCTTTAAGATGCCCAAGTATAGTAGAATGATGCTTAAGATTCCCAAGTCCAGTAGGTCAAATTTTGCTCTTTTGAATGTGGATGAAAGGTAAAAGAAAACTAGATTTGACTAGGGGTACAAATGAGCCAAGTAGCTCGTGAGCTGCTTAAGCTTGACCCATCTTGACTATTACTGAAGGCTCACGAGCCTAGTTGAGCATATATATTTTTAATACTATTACATTATATTTATAATATATATAATTAATTTAATATTTTAAAATATGATATTATGTTATATTTTGTTTTAACTATGTTTTTTGATTGTGAACTCAAGCTCGAGTATGGTTCAATTGATATTTGAGTCGAGTTGATTTGAAGTATTAGCTTTTTTTTCGTTCTAGTCGAGCTGTAGTTTGGATATTAAGGTTCGTTCGATCTCGAGTCGAGTTTCGAGCCTGCATATTTTGAATCGAGTCGAGCTCGAGCCTCTAACTACTTGGCTTGATTGCACCCATAGATTTGACTAAAGAGGAGTTTAAACAAAAGTAATGGTCAAATGTAGCTGAGCTTCTTTTGAATTCAGAATAAATGTTTCAAGCTTCATTAAACATTTTAAACCAGATCAAAAGTTTTAATACATGCTATTTATAGATAAAGCAATAGCCTAACCTAATCCTAAAGTTAATCCTGACCATTGGTTTTAGGATTTCTCAAAACCTAATAATCCTTACTCGTGCTTCTAGATATTGCCTACAAGCTCGAGGAAGTCAATTTACCTGAACAATAGCCAAAATAGTCACTGTTATAGTACCCAAGTACTTCCTGCAGTAGAAGCTAAAAATACTGCAACCGATGAATGCTACTAGGAGTGTTGCTGAGACAACGGGCCTCAAATATTGCAACCATTACAAAAGATAACATGCTGTCCTTGATTCTACTTGTAGTACAGTTGCTATGAAGACTCTATTGATCACAATGCCTTTCAGAGCCATGACCTTTTATGAGCTGCTTTGCCTTCTAGGATCATCTGATGGTTCTTGTTCTTGTGCAAGTTTCCTTTGTGGGCTTATTGCTTTACCTTCAACTTCCTTGTTGCTTGTTCTATTTATTCTGCCTAATTTTTGTCAGATATTTTGGAATAGTTTTCTCAGAAGGTGGGGCTTGATACTGGCATATGCAGCATATGTAATTCTAATCAGTTTATTGTATTACCTGGGTGGCCTACCCTGACCTACTGCTTTGCCTGTGTGTTGGAGGTGGTGACAGTGTGGGCACATTATGCAAGACAGTTCTTCAAATTCATTCATGTCAGGCTGTTTTTTCTTTTGGTCCATTGTAACTTTAGTTTTTCATAATTTGTTTTGTGGTGATGGTTTTTTTGTTGGAAGAAATTGATTCAATTTTTTAGCATCTCACAGTGAACCACACAATATAATATAGTACTGCTTTGTGAGCGAAACTATCTAGGAAAGGATCATATCTGTAATTTTTGTAGGCTCGACCATGCAATTGGGAGTCAACTTTTAATCAGGAACACATACCATTTTCGGATATATTTCTCATCAAGATATTTTAGGAATTTCAGTTTGCTCTGACATGATTTATGAGATAAAAAAAAAATATAAGAAGACAAGCCTTGATACTGGTATATGCTGTCTATCTAATTCTAATCAGTGTATGGTACTACCATGGGTGGCCTACCCTGACCTACTTATTGCTATGCCTGTGGGGTTGAGGTGGTGACAGATTGGGAACATAGTGCAAGCCAGTTCTTCAAATTCCTTCGTATCAGGCTGTTTTTTTTTTTTTTTTTGGTCCATTAGAACGTAACCTTTCATAATTTATTTCATCATGACAGTTTTCTTGTTAGAAGAAATTGATTAAATTTTTTAGCAACTCACAGTGATCTACATAACATCATATGATGCTGCTTTGGGAGCAAAAACTATCTAGGAGAGAATCATATCTATAATTTGTTGGCTCAGCCATGCAATTGTGAGTCAACTTTTAATCAGGAAACATACCGTATCTGCATTACTCATGAAGATATTTTAGGCATGTCAGTTTTCTCTGACATGAATTATGAGATAACAACAGATGAAATGCAAAATAACTTCAGTGTTAATTTAAGATCTGTTATACCTGATTCCTTTTACCATAATTTCTGGCTTACTGTTCTTTCAAATCTGTACATTGTATGTAATATTTAATTTATTCCCCACCCACCCCTCCTCTCTTTTCTTTCTCATATGTCAAGTAACATAAGCTCAAATGGCATGCATAATGTCCAGGTTAGAACAAATTTAACATCAAATCGTGGCTTTGGGGAGATAAATGAGGTAACTTGTGGTGGAAATGCCTTAAGATTCTATGCAGCAATACGAATGAGAATTACAAGACGCGGCTTGCTCCACGGTGAAGATAAGGTATGCTCCTCAACAAATATGGGTGTCTTGTGTCAATTTATCTTCCTACCTCTATTAAAATATTCAAAGCCTTCTAGAATTTTATTGTACTCGTTGAACTAAGAAATATGTTTTGGAACCTATGTCAGATCAGATTCAGTGCTAACTTGAGTTAGATCTGAGAGTTTCTCACTCTCTGAAGGACATTTTTTAAGTAATAGGAAAAATCGGGTTATGTATTTAAAGGAAAAAGAAATAGTTCTCTAGGTTTCTTTGTTAGAGGCCACTGTAATTTTCTACTATAATTATTTAAAATTGTTATAAATCATAGTGAAGAATAACTACTGTTTGACTAGTCAAAATTAAGATACTGCAATTCATCCATTTTAAGTGAATGGTATGGTTTTCAAAAGCAGCTTAATCTATGTATAGTCAGATTAAGAACGATCCTTCAGACGAGCATTGGCAAAACATGCTATTGCACACTGTATTTTCCATTCAATGAAACGAACTGAGTATATGACACCGGTTTAGAGTAATATAGCAGCGATAATGTAAATACTGCCTTCTTTTAGTGTTTCACTAAATGAGTGTAGACCATACTTATCTAGCTTTTCATTTTTTTTTTCCAATCCTAAAAGAACTTTCTCTGTTCTAGGTCACTGGCATTGGCATATTAGTGCAAGTCATGAAAAATAAGATGGCACCTGCAATGAAGAAAGCTAGTCTGGATATAGGATTTGGCAGGGGCATTTGTCATGAAGCTGAGGTCTTAGAGATGGCTTCTGAGCGTGGAATTGTTTCGAGAGAAGGAAAGGGATACTTGATAAAAGGAGAGTTTCTCAAAGACCAGCAAGAAGCTGAACAATTTCTTGAGAAAAATAATACTGTAGCAGATGAGCTTGTTCATGCGTTGAGAAACCAATTGTTTCAAATAGCTGTGTGAATTTCCTGGTGCATAATCTGAGATCAGGAGCTGATGATTTTATATTTCTATATGGTGGAAACAGTGAAGTTTCTCTTGAACAAAATGACATTTCAATATCTTGATAAAAAATTGAAGATAAAACTGTTAAATGGTTACAAGGTTTAATCAGAAGGTAGCATGGATATTCTCAAGCAGCAATAACCTATATCAAGTGACAGTTGCTATGAAGCCGGCATTTAGAAAGTTTGAGATTGTTAAGCATCAAGTCATTGTGAGAGCTAGACATGTGAAAATTTAATATGCTGCCATGTTTCAGGTGTTGACATGTAGCCAGGAATTGATTAATGAGGCTGTGCCCTTATGTGCTGCAACATTTCCTGTTCATCTGAACTGTAAGTATATCTCTATTAAATACTTTCATATGTGCATATAATGTACCTATGAATTGAGCATATTAAAAGCAACATGCTCGGAATATTCAGTTACTGGACAATCTTTTGTTATCAATCTTTTAACAGTGATGCTGAGCCTCGTAAGGTTATTTATGCTCGTACTTTCATGGATGTATTTTCTGCACCTACAAAATTTTTACTGAATATCTATTGTTCCAATCTGTAACGATTCTGCTGAAATTTTATAGGTGCACCACCTTCCAATTCAAGGGCAAGCCTTCCTTTTGTTTCTTTTATTTATATTTTTCGTTTAATAGGCCCCAAGAATTTTCAATTGTGAAGCATCCTCTTGTCAGGCATCTTAAAGAAAAGGTTATGCCTGGAATTTTCCCAAGATTTCTGGATTGGCCTACCTTTGTGTTGCAGACAGGGACCCTGTTTGCCTCTACATGGATGGCACTTAAAATTTTCGTTCTTTCCTCAGATATCAGTTAATAGGTTGTGGAACAACAGGACATTCTGCAAAACAAAGACTTGTTCCATACAGTCAGCAGTTCTATCTATCATACTTTGATTTACTGTTGATTTCAAACCGGAGATGGTCTTATTTGTGCTCTGAAAATGCCTGTATGGCCTTCAAAGACTGTTAAAATGACCAATTCCTGGAAGTAGGCGTTGAGAGCAAAGAAATTGTTTATCATGTCGATCTAGCACTAGTGCTTTTGGTGTTCAGAATATACGTTGGGAAGGCTGGCCAGAGATTTCTTACAAAAAGTTCCAAGACCTATCACTCTGTAGTGAGGAAAACGTTGATTCCATGTGTTATTACCTATATTTCTGATGCTCTGAACCCTTGAGGCAACTTACTCCTCATGTCGCATCAAGATACGTGACTCAGAAGACAAAAACTAGCAAAACGAAATGATTTGAGACGTGAGATGACACATTTTTGCTTCCTATATCATGTGGTTGAAGGAAGCTGGAACATGGGCAATTTATCCAAATGGAATGCTACACTTTATGGGTTCCACAAAGATGCGTGGCCTGCTATTATGTTTGTCAGCAAGCATCCTGTTTCTAACTTTACCAATCAGCATTTTTTTTCTTTTTATTGTTCTGTTCAAGTTCGGCACAATTCATGGGCATGAATTAGCGCGTATTGGTGGTCAGCCAGGCTTCACACACCTGCTGCTTAGACCATTTGGTAGCCCCTGATAGCTAAATTTTTGTATCATTTTCTCTTCATGAAATGTTTATTTAGCTTAGAGCCATAAGTTGCGAAGGCTAGCTTCACTTCTTCAACCTTCCCCCTACATCATTGCACCTATCATGATCATTTACATGTTATTCTGTTGCAAGGATGGCTACTCTTATTCATGCATTGCCTCCCAATAAAATTTGGTGCCGAGGGTCAAGGCTAAAATTTGTCTATTCCCCAGCCAAAATTTAATCTATTTGTGGCCATGTTACCTGGTAATTCCGAATATTTAGAGAATATTCCAAATGTGGCATCATGCCTCTTCGTTGGTCGATCTTTTCTCAGATTTATTTCTAAGTGCGTTGCCAAAAGAATGTCAAACTTGTTACATCAAAGTGGGTTTCTTTTTCCTTACGGTACATACATCAAAGTCTGTTTAAGCTACCAAAATTAAAATAGAGAGAGAGAGAGAGATGTGGTGCACATAAACCGGTCTGCGTTAAGCGGCTGCAGGACCAACATGGCGTGTGTAGGTGGTTTTTGCCTACTCTGCATGCTAGTTTACGCTTAAGCATGCTTGTCCTTGGCTCAAAACTTTTACACGAAGGAAGAACTTAGACTTACACCAATGTCCTAAAATATGTCATTTATTAGAAACTAAGGGGGTGTCTGGTTAAGGAGAGTTAGAGTCTGGAGTCGGAATAGGAATGAATGATTTTAATTCCAATCGTTTGAATGGAAAGAGTCCTATTTCGATTCCGGGAGTGGAATAGGAATGATTTAATTTATCTAAAAATCAACTATATCATACTTTAAGGATTTAAATTTTTATTTTAATTTCGATTTTGATACTGACTATGAATCAAATACTTCATGAAATTTGATCATTCTGATTTCAATTCTAATCTATCAAACATCCCCTAGATTTTGGTTAGAAATTCAATTAAGTAGAGCTGAGCTATAGTCTAGCTTGCGCAGGCTTGGCTTATTGTGCCCATCTCTTATATATTGGGCATTGAAAAGAGTGACATATCTTGCTTCTGTCAGGAACTATAACAGCTTCTACGCATCATCAACTGTTGATTACTACATGGATGGTTGTAGATGGAATATGGGTTTGACGCATGGAAAGCTTTGCCATTGAAAATTACAAATCGTAACTTTTGCAACTTTGAAGTCATATCTTATTGTGACAAAAAAAAAGCAGTTAGCGAGGTGCCCTCAAATTTCTGCAGTTGACAGCACCTTCAGCCTTGAATGCGACTTGACATCCTCTATGCACATACGTTAGCAGTCAGATCAAGCATGCCTGCAAGAAATTCCAATTCAACGTGCATGTCCGGTGCTAACGTTTGATGTACCACCATATCCACATCCTGACCCCGAGCAAGTACTTCCAAATTCTAGCAAGTCTTTTGAGACTTTGCTACCTTCTTCTTCCTCCTCCTCTTCTTATTCTTTTTATTCTTGTTCAAACACATTGGCAACACGGAGGGTCCCATCTTGTGCAAGCTGACTCGGACAAATTTTGTATGGTGGAACAAGAGGCCAAGGTTAACCAAACAGTGTTATCTGTGCAATTCCAAATTTTATTATTGAATAGTAGGATAATATTTTTGAATAAGAGATGGAATTCTTTATTTGAAAAGAATAATATGGGGAATACTGCAATGCTAACATAGATATATACTGTGTGCGTGTGCTGCACGAACAATCCATAAGGATGGTACCGTAAATGCAATATAGTTTTTACTTAAATGGCATGTTAATATTTTCGGCCGCATATATGTGTATATTTGGCATTCCTCTAATCAAGATGATGAAATTTCTACTTGCTAAATGGTTGTTAAAGTTTCATGACATGACTTCTCACTTTTGTCTTGATACTGACACTAGAGAGATGCCCACAAGTTGAGAGCCATGATCATATACATATATAGGTGAAATCCATCTACATGTAATGGGAATCACGTCCCATGTGAATTGGACGTGATTTTTACATGAAGGGCATTAAGGAGGGGTTATTTGTGATTCCCACCATGTGCGCAATTACATAATCTTTTTTCATATATGCATATATTTCTAGCTGCCCTAAGGAATATAAAATAGCAGTCACAAGTTTTTCCATGAACTTATAATTTAGTATCAGAGAAATATAAAATAGCAGTCACAAGTTTTTCCATGAACTTACAATTTAGTATCACAGAATTTGGTCCAAAGTTCTTATCTATCTATTTTTTTAAATTAAATCATGATCTTAAGATTTTTCTCCTCACCTGTGTTGCTAGGTGGGAACGCATATGCGATCTGTAACTCTCTAAAGAATGGAACGTGAGTAGGATGAATAACAATGTTTGGCACGGGACAAAAACCATTCAAGGAAGTCATCACACAAAACAAATGCCTACTGGAAAATTTTCAGGAAACAACAAAATAAGTGCAGAGAAGTTTTGCAATTCCACATGCCATAGGCCTTTTATTACAATCAGATATTTAGAGCTCCACAGTACCAGCCTTGATAGATGGAAAAACTGGTGGTTGGACATCGATTATTTCGTTATATCATACATGCACGCCATCTTTAAGCCAGTCCAATCACGGAACCCAAATTTCTACGCAAGAATTGACCAAAACGCATGGGGCTAGCTCCGAAGCCTCTTTATAAAGAGGAGTGTACATGCCACATCCAAGGTATTCCAGAGATAGATCTCAGTTAGGGCATTAAACATGGCAAGCCAGAGTTCATTTTCCATGGCTGCCATTGCACTACTCCTTGGAGTCCTCGCGGCATTCCCAACAAGTATACTCTCTCTCTCTCTCTCTCTCTCTCTCTCTCTGTATGTGTGTGTGTGTGTGGGTCAAGCTAACTTTAAGTCACGAGTTGGCCTTCGATATTTTAGGCATTGTTTGTGGACCACTTAAACGAAAAATTGTTATATCTGAATCCAAGGTTGTCCAAATTTTCAAAAGTTAACTATTGTTCGAGTGCACCCATTTATTAACTTAATTTGATTTTAGCTTGTTTTTCCTGTTTTAAGCCTTGTTTTTTATGTGAATTGGTTTAAACGAGCCATGCACGAAACGAGCCAAGTCTGAAACTGCTCATCAATTGCTATAGGTTCGTTTGCTGTGGCTCGTGTAGGATTCTTTGACGAAGGGCGGAGGACCTCTTTGTATGGCTCAAGCCGGCAGCCGAAATACTTGACCGTTAGGTTCCAAGACAATTAGGAATGGACGTAGATTTGGATGGGAACTAGATGTGACTTAATTAGCCAGGCCTTGAAGTCTAACTCCATTGACTCCTAACTCTTTAAGTCTCCCTCACTCATTGGATCTAGCTGAAAATTGCAGGCCTCACAGTAAACCAGTTCGGTCAATCCACCGTACACCCCTTTGCCTCCCCTGGGGACTACTCATGGTAGTCCACTCAAGGTTTAAAATATATTTAGAACACCATCCTAATTAGGAGTAAAAAAGTAGTATGGATAATAAGTATCCGGATTTATTTTCGTATTTGAATCAATTCAGATATGGATAGAACTTTGAGAATTCGACTATTATTCGGATTCATATCTATCAAACAAAAATAAATATGGATAGACACCTATCCGATTCGTATTTAAATATTCGAATCTATCTGTAATTCTATATAATTTTATATAACGATTATTAATTTTTTAAAAAATATATAAATATATAAATATAATATTAACTTAATTTATTATATATTTAGTAATATTTTTGATTCTATAATCATAAGGCTTAATTATCCAACATATATCCGTAACAGTATCCATACTGTCAATATCCAAATTATATCCATATTCGTTTAAAACAAATATGAATATAAATTTTTACATCTAAATAATATTTATATCTATATTTGTATATATTAGAAAAAATAAATATGGATATGGATACTGGTATCCGATCCAGTTTCAGCTCTAGTTCTAATGCCTTATGCAATAATCTTTTTTGGGAGATTAATGATATTAAGAAAAAAAAATTCTTGAATAATATCATTTAATTACCTGGCCATTATTAATGGGTTTTGTTTGGAAAAAAGTGGTTATGGTATTATATCGAATGTTATATAACAGAAATAACTAATGTTTTTCATGGTTCATTGGAATCAAATAATATTAGCTTTATATATGTCTTTTTTTTTCAAATTTATTGAACCATGATCAATGTATTGTTTATCTTGTTATGATCTTTTATAGCAGTCCCAATATCAATCATTATTTTATTGCAAATAGGCCCATGCAGAAAAAAAGAAAATAATGACCATTTCTGTTATAAATGGCAAAAAAGTTGTTGTTTGGAGATATTGGTGATTGAATATGCTATTATTGATAGTCTGCTATTAGTAATAAATTTTTGGCAACTGGATTATGTACATTTGTGCTCAATACTTTCACAGGTGAATGTTAGAAGAGTCTTAGACAAACATGCCTCTCGTATGTGGTGTTTCCTCACAAGTGGTGTTACTGGGCCATCGCGACAAATTTTTCACAAAATTAGGTTTTTATTATGCTAAACACAACCTATTGTGATCCAAAGGACCAATAATTGAAAAAGGAAAACAGCAATAAGAACTACCAGTTCCCGTGCAAGTCTATTAGGGTTGGAGTCAGATTTTGGCTTTGACTTCAGCGTGCATCTAACTGGGCCATCCCTGATTTTGAAACCGTCCAAGTCGCTTGCAGTGCTAATGTTTCAATATCTTAGGTTGTTTTAACTCATGCAACTTGTATATATATATATATCATGTATTAGCTGAAGATGTAATATTCCAAGAGGTCACTCTCTAAGATCTCTTAATTCATTTAACAAAAATTAAGTGGTTATACCTATTTTCCAACCGAAAACTTATGCAATTTGTTTGGAAGTATATATGGAGATCATTTGAAATTTTGCCACAAACGTTTATAACTAAGAGCACTCATTAACTTGCTTTCTTTCAGTTGCGCAATCAATTGGTGTCTGTTATGGAAGGCTTGGAAACAATCTACCCCAACCTAGTGATGTGGTGGCTCTCTACAAATCTAACAACATCGGACAAATGAGGATCTATGATCCATACTCACCAACTCTCCAAGCCCTCGAAGGATCCAACATTCAACTAATTGTAGACGTCCCTAATACCGATCTCCAAAATCTAGCCTCCGATGCTTCAGCAGCTAATGATTGGGTCCAAAACAACATAAAAGCTTATTCAGGTGTTTCATTTCGATATATTGCAGTGGGCAATGAAGTTATTCCTGGAAATTCAGCTCAATATGTGCTCCCTGCCATGAGAAACATCTATTCAGCTCTTTCCTCAGCCGGTCTACAAAACCAAATCAAAGTCTCAACTGCAGTCGCCACTTCAGTCCTTGGGGTATCATATCCTCCCTCACATGGGGCATTCTCTTCTGATGCACTGACATACTTGAGTCCAATAGTTCAATTTTTGGCCAGCAATGGAGCTCCACTCCTAGTAAATGTGTACCCCTACTTCAGTTATGTGGATAACCAAGGCTCAATCAACATCAATTATGCTTTGTTCACTTCCTCAGGAACTGTTGTAACAGACGGGCAATATAATTACCAGAATCTCTTCGATGCTATAGTTGATGCAGTTTATGCAGCATTAGAGAAGGTGGGAGGGTCTAGTGTGGTGATCGTAGTGTCGGAGAGTGGTTGGCCGTCAGCTGGTGGAACTGCAGCAAGCATCAACAATGCACAGACATACAATCAGAATTTGATTAATCATGTTGGCCAAGGGACTCCAAGGAGATCTGGAAAGGCTTTAGAGACTTATATATTTTCTATGTTCAATGAGAACCAAAAGCCAGCAGGGATAGAGCAAAATTGGGGGCTGTTCTACCCGAATGAGCAGCCTGTCTACTCAATAAACTTTAGTTAAATCATAAGAGAGGATTACAACAATAGTAGTTATAAATAAAAAATATCATCTGGAATAAGCCATTAGAGGAATGGATAATTTCCTGTTTGCTTGAATAAAGGTTTGATAAATAAGATTTCCTCATGTAACCTGATGGTGGAAATGATATTGCCAAAGATAATTATTCTACTCCCTTTAAATGTTTGTTTTAGTTTCTTGGCATGTTTGCTTGCTATTGATATTGACTCTAGCGGGTTGATAACTCTCTCTCTCTCTCTCTCTCTCTCTCATATATGTGATTGTTTAGGCAAAGACCTCCGTCGCATTGCATGAGCAAGATCCGGCTTAAAATCTAGATAAGAGAAAATTGAATAAAGGCCCAAATTAAGATTTGTTGCTTGTATTGTCCTGCAAGAATGTAACATTGCAATTATAAATTTTTAACCTACTACTTCTTTAGGTTTCAAATATTTATCCTGGCACTAACTTATTAGTCAATTAATTGATTACTTAGTTAATTAAATAAAAAATTGCAACTTGCTTCTGCAGTCTGCAGGCTGGCCAGGTCCAGGACTACCTAAGAGTAACAAAACCAGACAAGATTTTAGGAAAGTAGACAACAAACAAAACAAAACAGCCAACACATCTATTGGTATTCACATTTCACCCATACACAAACTAATCTCCCGGGCCCCAACCCAAGATATTCGAGAACAGCCAGGGGTTTCATCCAACCCAGCCTCTATCAAGCAGCAAAATCACCTGCAAATAGGGAGGTAAAAATGCCCATGGAATAAAATATTATTCAACCTGGTCACCTACCAATGCAACTCTATTTTTGAATAGCTTCAAGATAAAAAGTAAACTCGTGTAAACAGAAAGAAAAATTGGGCCAATCCACCCATTCTGAACAGAAAAGGACTAGTCTTCATGGATGGATGATTGATCATTAAGGGTCGGACGTAGATCCAACTGTCCCACGCATACCCGTCCTATCAGGAAACTCCTCAAATGTCCGTGGAAAACATAGAGCAAAAGACTCCTATCAGGGAGCTTGACCCCAGAGACTCCATATGACGAGGTGAAAGCTCCCACAAGCATTTCATGTTTAAGGTATTCCAGTGGTAAATCCCAGTTAGGATACATGGCAAACCTGAGCATGTCCATGTCTGCTCCTACCTTACTCCTTGAAATCGTTATAAAAGTCCCAACATGGTGTCTCTCTGTTCCTCTCACTATTTCTTGGTGTGTGTTTCTGGTTGCTTGATATTTGTTTCTAACATCTGTGACAAAAAAAACATCAACTGGGTTTGTTTCAGGTGTGCAATCCATTGGTGTTTGTAACAGAATATGACCTACCCCAACCTGGCCAGGTAGTGGAACTCTACAAATCTAAGAGGATTGGACAAATTAGGATCTATGGTCCCACTGCAGATGTACTCCAGACCCTTGGGGAATCCAATATTGGACTTATTAATCTGATTGAGGAGAGAAGATTTTCTTTAAATCACTCAGCTCGCATCTCTTAAAAGAAAACCAGAAGAAGTGAGAAGACTTACAAAAGTAGTTAGGGCCTAAATCCCCTTTTCTTTCATCGATTCTCCACACCTCATAAATTGAGGTACACAGATTTTATTTCAAATAGTGAGGTTGACCCTTGTATAATTTATGTCGAACTCCTCTTTTCAATTTCTAGAAGGATGTCCATCATTGCACAATTTAGATCGGATTCCTCTTTAGATCTCTAAATAAAAGTATGATTAATATAAATAATCAAAAAAAATACTAAAATCCTATCGGAGTTGGATTTTAACCTGTACATCAACTTGGCCTTCTATTGCTCTCTACAATTCTTTATGAATTAAAAGATCACCTTTGGTCAAAATATTTTTCGAAAAAAAAAATTTCGATTTGATGACTTGTGCGTCAGCAGAAATAAACTCCTGGACAATTTTTTTTTTTTTTGATGAAAAGGGAGGTTATAGCACCCTGATTTTATTAAAATTTATGCATTTGGTTAAATGCAGAGGAGGTAAGTGGATCAAGCTGAGAAAGCTCGATAACATTTTGGTCAAGCGTTTAAATTATAGGTTTCGGGTTCCGCATTGACAGATTTTGAATTTCAGATTTTCAGATTCTCAGATGCTGAACATCTAAAAGGGCTGGGTGTTGGAGTTCTGATTTTAGAACTTTAGGAAAGCCATTTAGATGGCAGGAACAGGCTTGTAATTGAAATTTCGATCTATTCTCTTCATCCTTGGGCAATGGTCTCTTTTGAAGTTGCCATTCAGAATTACAGCAGGCATTCCAATGAAGAAAGCAGGTTTACCAATAGCGCCAGCCTCTGCTTTGCAGCAGGCTGAATCCAATGCTTGAGCATCATCAAACCTATTTCCAAGGTCTTTTTGTGGGAGGCTGCTTCAAAATTAAATATCCTCCTATTTCGTTCTTTCCACAGGCTCCACATGATCGCAGCTGCTATCTAGTGAATTGCTTGTTTTGAGGTTTGTTTATCAAGATTATCCATCTATACACCTAGGAATTCTTGAATGTTATGTGGCGGGGAAGGGAGGGATATCTGTTGAAAGATTGTGTTCCAGATGCGGGTGGAGAATTGGCATGCAATAAATAGATGATCTGTACTTTCGTCTGCAGAGCTACACAATGGGCAATAGCTAGGTGCCAGAAATTTTCTCTTCCGAAGATTGTATGCGGTGAGGATTCTGTAATGAAAGGTAAGCCAGATGAAGATTTTTACCTTAGGTGGTACAGACAAGGACCAGATGGCCATAGGGAATTTTGAGACTATCCCACTATGGATGAAGAAGTTGTAGGCACTCCTAACTGAAAAATTACCGTTTTCACGCCATCTCCAGTGCAAGATGTCCTTGTCTGATGTTAGTTGAATGGATGAGAGGAGAGATTGTAACTGGAAAAACTCTCTTCTTGCTGTTGTGTTAAGGGAGTTATGGAACATGCCCAATCTATCTGTAGATAGAATGAAATTATGGATTGTTAGGATTTGATGCCTCGAGATTCAGCCTACATTGAGCCCACAGCGAGGTTCGCGGTGAAAAATAGAGTACAACGAGACCAAGATCACCCAAAACGGAGCTCGGATGGAGGAGATACGAGCTTTTGAAATCGGCACGAGATTCGAGGCGGTGGAGGACCGCCAGCGACCGACGACGGGCGGCAGCGGCGTGGCCGCAGGCGGCGGCGCACGGGACGCACGACCCAGGCCCATGCGGGATGCGCGACCCATGCGGGCGGGCGCACGGCCCAGCCGGGCGCGCGGCCCAGGCACGCGCAGGCCCGCGCACGGGAGTGGGCCGGCCCAGGCCCAGCGGCCTGTTGGCCCTTTGCCCCGGTCCACCATGGACCGGGCGGTCCACGGCTGGGCCTGTAGACCGCACGGATATTTTTTACGTATTTTTCGCGGTCCACGATACTATTTCGTAGACCGGAGTGCGATCTGAGGGTGTGGGTGGTTCCCGGTCTTGATCCGACGGTCCAGGGGTTATCTGGCTTTGTTTAGGACTCCTAATCCATCTCTAATCAAGTTTTAAGCCCTTTAAATAGGGCTAATCGGTAATAGAGAGGATGTGTGGTTGGTTTTTTGCGCCGTACGAAGAATCCAGAGAAGAGAGAGGCGGAAGCGCTGAGAGAGAAGGAGCAGGAGGCTCCTGGACAGTGGTCGCTAGTCACTTCAGGGGTTCAGGGGGTCTTCCAAGAGGGAGAGAGCTTTTGTGAGGGAAACTTCTAGTGAGAGAGAATTGGCTGTACAAGGGTTGAGGGTGAGGTCTCCTCTTGTAAAATTTTCTTTTTCATAGTGAAGTTTGCATGCCCCATGGAGGCGAGCCCTTTTGTGGCTGATCCACGTATTTTGATTATTTTTCTTTTGTTTTGATTCTTCTTTCTTCCTGCTGCATCGCGTGGTACTGAAAGGATCTTGGGAGGTGGTGTCCTGGCCAGACATCCACCCAACAAGTGGTATCAGAGCAAGGCAGTACAAGGACGCAGATTGCAGTGGTAGTGAGCAAGACTGAAGATAGAGAAGACAGGAACAATCAAGATGGAGATCAACAAGTTCGATGGTAAGAGCAATTTCTCCTTGTGGCTGGCAAGGGTGAAGGACGTGCTCATCCAACAGGAGTTGATCGATGCTCTCTTGTGCGATGAGAAGCTGACCACCATAGAGGTGCGAGATTGAAAATGGCTACAGATGCAGGCGATGAGTACCATCCGCATGTAACTGGTGGATTAGGTAGTGATCCATGTGCTGAGCGAGATTTTTCCGACGGTGCTGTGGTCGAAGCTCGAGGAGTTATACATGGCGAAGTCTCTCACCAACACACTTTTCCTCTAGAGGCAGTTTTACCAACTACGGATGACTGAGAGACAGAGCATGCAGGAGCATCTAAGCCACTTCTAGAAGATCCTCACCGACCTCCTCAGCGTTGGTGAGAATGTTGAGGAGAAGACCAGGGTGCTGGTTTTGCTGGCGTCGCTTTCCCCTTCGTACGAGTCCTTGGTGACTGCTCTTCTAGTGGAGAAGAGCACTATCAAGATGGACGAGGTCACTGCGGCGATACTCCAGAATGAGGTTCTCAGGAGGGAGAACCCAGCTTCGAGCTCAGGTGGCGGTAGCTCAGCTTTGGTGGCTTCTGAAGGAGCAGGGGACGGTAGACGGAGCGACAGGAGATCGCAACGAGGGCGGTCTAAGTCCAGAAGGGACTTGAGCAAAATCAGGTGTTATCGGTTTGAGGAGTTGGGGCATCTAGCCAGAGATTGCCCTCAACTTAAAAATTGGATGGTGGCTGCTGTAGCGACGGCCGGCAGTGATTTAGATGGAGATGTCCTGGAGATATCTGACGAGGTATCTACTTCTTTCCAGCAGTGGATATTAGATTCTGCATGCCCCTATCATGTATGTTGCAGAGAGGAGCAGTTTGACTCCCTGGAGAACAGTGAGGGCACTGTATATCTGCTGGATGGATCGAGCTGTGCGATCAGAGGAATTGGGACGGTCAGCTGGAGGACACATGACGGTGCAGTGAGGAGATTGGGGGAGGTTCGATACATACCCAATTTCAGGTGAAATCTTATCTCACTTAGCAGACTGGATTCAAGAGGCTACAGGACGGTAGCTGGTGGAGGAATCCTGAGGGTGTTACGCTGCGATAGGATTGTGCTGGAGGGGAAGAAGGGGAACAGAAGATATTATTACCTGGTGGGGAGCCCAGTGCGAGGTGGAGCTTCGGGAGCCAGGTGGAGCCTAGAGCGAGGTAGAGCTCTAGGAGGCGGATCGGGCACGAGACAGGAGACTCGGGAGAACGAGAGGCGACGTCGCAAGGTGAGATTCCTATTCCCGTAGGACGATGCCCCGAGCAGGTCTCAGGTCAGGAGGAGCACATCATACGACGGAGATGGGATCGAGCAGCCTGGCTCGACTCTCATGTTTGCCTATCCATGATCAGCAGGCAATTGCCCCAGGACATGGGGGCGAGGAGATCCAGAAGCTCTCGAAGTTTGGAGGAGACCGAATATCGAGTCAAGGTAGAGATTGTTAGGATTTGATGTCTCGAGATTCAGCCTACGTTGAGCCCACAACGAGGTTCGCGGTGAAAAATGGAGTACAACGAGACCAAGATCACCCAAAACGGAGCTCGGATGGAGGAGATACGAGCTTTTGAAGTCGGCACAAGATTCGAGACGGTGGAGGACCGCCGGCGACCAGCGGCAGGTGGCAGCGGCGCGCGGGACGCACGACCCAGGCCCGCGCGGGATGCGCGACCCACGTGGGCGGGCGGCCCAGGTGGGCGCACGGCCCAGCCGGGCGCGCGGCCCAAGCGCGCGCAGGCCCGCGCGCGGGAGCGTGCCGGCCCAGGCCCAGCGGCCTGCTGGCCCTTTGCCTCGGTCCACCGTGGACCGGACGGTCCACGGCTGGGCCTGTGGACCGCACGGGCGTTTCCCATGGATTTCTTGCGGTCCACGGCACTATTTCGTGGATCGGAGCACGATCTGAGGGTATGGGTGGTTCCCGATTTTGATCCGACAGTCCAGGGGTTATCTGACTTTGTTTAGGACTCCTAATCCATCTCTAATCAAGTTTTAAGCCCTTTAAATAGGGCTGATCGGTAACAGAGAGGATGTGTGGTTGGTTTTTTGCGCCATACGAAGAACCCAGAGAAGAGAGAGGCGGAAGCGCTAAGAGAGAAGGAGCAGGAGGCTCCTAGACAGTGGTCGCCAGGCACTTCAGGGGTTCAGGGGGTTTTCCAAGAGGGAGAGAGCTTTTGTGAGGGAAACTTTTAATGAGAGAGAATTGGGTGTACAAGGATTGAGGGTGAGGTCTCCTCTTGTAAAATTTTCTTTTTCATAGTGAAGTTTGCATGCCCCGTAGAGGCGAGCCCTTTTGTGGCTGATCCACGTATTTTGATTATTTTTCTTTTGTTTTGATTCTTCTTTCTTCTTGCTGCATCACGTGATACTGAAAGGATCTTGGGAGGTGGTGTCCTAGCCAGACATCCATCCAACAGGATGGAGATTGTAGGAGCGAGAGTTATCTTGAAGAGGTTTGGGACTAGGTCTTTTGGACAGCTCCTTTGAAGCCAACTGTCAGACCAAAAAATAATTCTTTTTCCATTTCCAGCTATGTTCTTGACACAAGCATCAAAAAGAGAACGAACCTTTAGAATGCTCTTCCATTTTAAAGGTCGCAGTAATGGAGTAAAGTGGTCGTTCATGTGCTGATAATGTTCATTTTGGATGAGCAAACACCATGGCTTTAGAGGTTCGGTTGCATATCTCCACCATCTTTTAAGAAGAAGGCATTTGTTAAATAAGCTTAAATTGAGTACACCCAATCCTCCAAGCTTTTTTGGCTTGCAAACGACCTCCCAGCTTGCTAAACAGTGATCCCGTTGCAATGCTTTTCACCTCTCCATAAAAAGTCTCTTCTTTTTTTATCAATTGCATTAATCACTGATGTCGGAAGGAGGAAGGTTGACATCCAATATGTAGGCAAAGCTGTCAATACTGAATTTATCAAGGCTAATCTTCCACCAAGAGATAACAATTTGTCCTTCCATGCCGCCAATTTCTTATCAATCTTCTCTAATAAAAAGGTTCAATCAGATGCTTTTTTAGGGCTGATAGCGGAAAGCCGAGGTACATGGCTGGTAGTGTTGCCAGTTTACAACCCAATATTGTTATGCATCTCCTGACGTGGTCTTCCGACAGATTTATGGCAAACGATGCACTCTTATCAAAGTTTATTCTTAACCTAGATCGGATTTCAAAGGCATATAGTAAGAACTTTAGGTGTTTGATAAGTTCATAATTTGCATCCAACAATATGATTATGTCATCAGCGTACTGTAAACAGATGGTATTCTCAGTTGTTGACGGCAAGTCGATGCCTACGATAAGACCTCTTCTAGCTACAAGTTTAAGGATCTGATTCGAGACATCTGTTACAAGAATGAAAAGTATGAAGGATAATGGATCACCCTGCTTCAGTCCTCACTGTGTTTTGATCCATCTTGTTGGGTTGCCATTAAGTAAGAGGGCCACCTTTTTACTTGATAGTATACTTTCAGCCCAGTTACAATATTTTTCACTGAATCCTCTTGCCTTTAAGATTGCTAGGAGGAACGGCCAGCTAACGTTGTCGAAGGATTTTTCAAAATTCAATTTTAATATGATTCCTAGAGATTTTGTTCTTCAACTATAAGAGAATTTCTGTCGCTGACAAGAAGCTATCATTTATTTGACGCCCCTGAACAAATGCCACCTGATCATCTGAAATTAGTTCCTTGATTACCTTGGACAAGTGGATACTTAACATCTTTGATAGGATCTTGAGAACTCCATTCATCAGACTGATTGGTCTGAAGTCTTGAATAGTTTTGCTTTCTTGCTTCTTCGGTATGAGAGAGATAAAGGTGTAATTCAGTCTAGAAATATCTATTTTGCCAGCATAGAACTGATTGAAGAAATCACAAATGTCGATCTTGATTATCTCCTAGAAAGCCTGATAAAATTCATTTGGAAATCCAACAGGGCCAGGAGCCTTTCCTTTGGACAGATTGAAAACTGCCTTGGAGATTTCATCTTTTGTAAAAGGTCTGTCCAAGATCTCCATTTTCGGTAGTTGGTTTGGGTAGAGAGATTTCCACTCTGCAGTTAGGTTTGTTGTTTCTGATTTTCCGAAAAGTTTTGAGTAGTATTTTAGAAAAGCATCTTCGATATCCTTGGGCTTAGTTATCATATCTTTTCTAGATTCAATATCTGTAATGAAATTTTTTCTCCATCTTCTACTGGCATAGACATGGAAGAATTTTGTGTTTCTATCACCTTGTTGGAGCCAGTTAACATGTGCTCTTTGCTTCCACAAAATTTCTTCGTCCTGCAGAACACTTTCCAATTGCTCCTTCCGCGTTTTCCTTTTGCATTGTCCATCTGCTGATAATCTTCGATTTTCTTCTTGAGAGTCGAGAGCAAGGAGTTGTTCTTTGATCCAAGTTTTTTTTTTTTTATCAAAATATTGTCATTTACAAATCTGTTCCATGCCTTTAATTTCCTCCTTAAATAACTCAGTTTCATGACGAGCTTTGTTGATGCATCAGAGAAAATAGGCGCTGACTGCCACCAATCTCCAATCAGACTTTTAAGCTCAGACTTTTGAAGCTAGAAGTTTTCGAACCGAAATGGTTTCCTGTGGAAAGGTGGCTTAAAAAATTCCAGTTTGAGAGGAAAGTGATCAGAAGTGGTTTGAAAGGTGCGAGAGTAGTGCCAAAGGGTGCTGTTGAAGCCATTTTGTGGTGACCAGGCATCTATCAAGCTTAGACAGTAGAGGGGTATCACGGTGCTTTGATCAAGTAAAAGAAAGATGGTTCATTTTCAATTCCACCAGCTGATGCTCATTCACAAAGCAATTGAATTCATCTGAGACCGAGATACTGTTACAACTTCCTTTTCGTTCATTTGAGAATCTGATTGCATTAAAGTCTCCTAAAACAATCCATTGCCCATGCCATTTGCTCCGAATAAACGCCTGTTCTATGAAGAAATCTGATTGCCTTCCCTGATCATTGGGGCCGTAAACATTTGTTACGAGCCATTGAGGCTGTTTCATGGATTCCTGCTGCAGGCGGTGCAAGGTGCTGAGGGAATAGATGCCCCGATGGAAATTTAGCCCGTCGATCATGGATGAGTTCCAAGCAGTTAGGAGGCCACCTGACGATCCATTAGCATTAACCACATCCTAGGTGTCAAATTTGTTTCCATAAGAGCTGACAACATAATCACTTGTTATATTGTTAAGCTTGGTCTCCTGAAGGTAGACCAGTACACAGTTGGCTTGGATTATTGTATCCTTAATGATTCTTCATTTAGAAGCCTGCCCTAGTCCTCTTATATTCCAGAATAGTAAGTTCATTTAATTTATTGGGAAAGCATACACCTTTCTGCTCGAAACACTGCAGCTTATCATTACTTTCATATACTTCTTAGGCTTACATCCAAAAAGCTCTCCCAAGTATGGTGGTATATTTTCTCCATCAGCCAAAATCAATGAGGATAGAGATAGAAGAGTCTTATATTTAGGGTACATCCAGTAACTGCAGGTCACAATCATCCTTATAGGTTTAGAGAAGCAGATAGAGGTAGTCTTTACCCACTACCAGCTGTGGCCACTGCCAGACCACTTCTCTAAGTTTCTATTTCCTTGAGCCTGGCAATATCTGATGTGTCAATGTCATGGAAAAGTATGCCATCCTTTTTTCCAAGGGCTCTTACTTCCATAGGAGTGAGCGAATTAAGGAAGAAAATATCATCTGATTTAAGCTCTACCTCAATCATGCCCAGAGGCTTCATCTTCTTTGCTCGGATTCTAGCGCTCCTTATGGGAGGTCCAAAGGTATCTGTGGGAGGCCGTGATGTAGGACTAGGAGCTGTAGGCGGTTGAGTCTGACTGGAGTGAGCGTTTAGAGCACCTAGGATGGTCGAGAATACCCTGGGCACAGCAACGATTGCTCCCTCCTATTTTTTGGATGCTGTTGAAGGTAGGGATAGGGCCTTCATAATCATCTAGTCTGAAGGCATGGCTGTGCAGTCTCTCATCCCGAGAGAGGGAGTAACGGTAGTAGAAATTTTGAAATTTGAACCTCCTTTGGTGGGAGGCTATTGCATTGGGAAGGACTTGAGCAGTGTAAGAAGTGTTAGTATCCTAAGTGGCAGCTTATCGAGGAGATGATCTGAACTTGATGAATTGATAAGCATACAGAAATTTGATTAGGTTCAGCTAGGAGGGGCTACACGGCAATTTGGCAGATAGGGTCATGACTGCCTCGATTTCCTTGAGTCAGTTGCTCATGGAATCAGTTTCCTTCCTCTGAGCCTCCCATATATTGGTGCCATGCATTCTAAGATAGGGTTCGTCCATTTGAACCATTCCAGAATTCTTAGTCATCACCTCTATCATCATCAGGTTCTTCTTTCGAACTTGATGATAAATCACTAAGCCCTTCTGTCATGCCCCCGGCCCGAGATCACGAGCAGGAGGTCGCAGCAACCACTGCATACTTATGAAGAACTCTCTCCATAAGCATGCAAGGCATCTCATCATGATATCAATGATCACAGCGGAATAAATTCAAATAATTATTATTCAACTTTAATTCAAGTAATTAAATCAAATATCTTACATCCAATAAAGTTTTACTAAAAATAAAATAATAGATCTAAGTTCAATGAAGTTGACAATGTTAAATCTCGCCTCTAAAAGCTCTGTCCCAATATTAATTTCCACACTCGCAATTAATTATCTGAATCTGAAAAATAAAAAGAAAATAAATGAGCTAGACAGCCCAGTAAATAACAAATATCTCAACTAGATATTTCAGATATTTATATAATTTTCAAGAACAATGCTATGAATAAACATAAAAATGTATTTCATGCTGATTCAATGCAAATCCAATCTTTTCAAATATTATAATATAATCATAAATCTGATTCGAATTAAAACACTCGTAACTCAACAGCCTCGACTATGACCAACGTTTAACCCCCATTGACGGAGTCCACTGAATACCAGCGCACAACCCCCATTGGCAGGATCCACAAACACTAGTGCACAACCCCCACTGGCAGGGTCCACTAAATACCAGCGCACAACCCCCACTGACAGGGTCCATTGAAACATAGTTAGGCTGAAAGTATAAATTCGATCTGTATTAAAATATTTTTGTATCATAACATTTCATAATTTTCACTGAACATGTGCATAATCGACGAACCATAATATTTCAAAAGCACTTTTCTTTCAAAACATAATTTCATAAATCATGCATAATTTCAAAGAATAATTATTTATTTTCAGAATAAATATGAAATATCTCGAGAAGATGATTCATTACTTACCTTTCACAGAGCACTGAATGAACAGATCGACTAACTTCTAGGAGATTCTTCAATGCCTATTATCCAAAATTATATTCTTATATTAATTTTAATTCAAAATTAAATCTAAACAAATTCTAAATCAAAACCTCACTTGAAATCGGACTCTTCCCTAAACTCGATCAAAATCATCAAAATAAAGCCTTTCACTATGCTAATCTTAGAAGGATAACTTTGGAGAGAGAAATCCATCAAGAGAGAGAAATAATCTAGAGAGAGAAAATTTTAGAGAGAAAAAATAGAGGGAGAAAGTCCAATTCTAGAGAGAGAAAGTAATGGTTCAGGCTTGAAGGGAGAGAGAGAAAAATTTTTTCTCATATTTATTTATTTATCTATTTATTTATTTTTCTTTTCTTTCCTTTTCCTTTTTCTTAAAAAAAATGAAACAGGGGACCGAATGGTCCCCTCATAAGGTTGGCCGACCGACGGTCGGCCGACACGAGAATGGCCAACAGTCGGAGGAGAGCGCACTGCCATCCGGAGGAACCCAAACCAGTGGCCGGCGACGACCACCGACGTCCGAAAATCAGAAAAAATCGAAACCTCTCCCATGATAAAATCCAACGACTCTGGTCGCCAGCGAACGTGCACACCTACACGGAAAGGAAGGGAGAGAAGAGAGGAAGAGAACCATATGCTTACCTCAAGCTCCGGTGACCTTTCCGGCGAGGAATCATGGCAAGCATGGTGAGGGTTTTCACGGGCGATTTCTGACGATTTTCGCCGTTTCACTTTAAGTTTTTCACGATGGAAGGAAGGGAGAAGGGTCTCCCTTTAAATAAAGCCAGAGGAGAGGAGTTTGACTCCTTTCCGATGAGGTTTCTGACTCCGATTAAGAGCTGGTCGGGAGAAGAAGACTCCCTGTGGGAGTCTTCTTCATTTTTTTTTTTTTTTTTGGGCTTTTGGGTTTAAGGTCCAATGGGCCGGATGTTACATTCTTTCCTCCTAAAAATAAATTTCGTCCTTGAAATTTTTCTTACCTGTCACCATTGCATTGGAAGCCTGTGCGTTCTATTGAGTAAGAGCATAAACTCTTCCCTGAGTTTTAGAAATCTGTCCACGACCCTTATTTTGTTCTTCATAAGTTCTTTGGCCAATTTGATTTTCAGTATTTAGCGTGCAGCTAGCAATTTTATGATCCATCTGACCACATTTGAAATAAGCACCTGTATTCCAATGGCAATCTTTATCTACATGATTTTTGCCACATCTAGAGCACCGCTCACCATCAATCTGTTGAGTCTTTTTATCTATTGCTCCCTTAGTTGAACTTTTGATATTTTTATTATTCTGCCTTTGTGTATTATTTTATTTTACTCTCTTTCTTTACTTTCTTTCCCTTTCCATACGTTCTTCATTGACTTCTCTTTCAATTATCAGTGCTTTATTTACCACATTTGCACAAGTTGTCAATTCATACGGAACCACTTATTTTTGAATCTCAGTTCTCAGTCCCATCTCAAACTTGTGAACACGTTCTTGCTCACCATCTACTAATCTCGGAGCAAATTTTGCTAACTCTATAAATTTTGCTTCATATTCAGTCACACTCATACCCTTTTGCTTCAAATAAATGAACTCTTGCTCTTTCTGGATCCATATACTCTGAGGAAAACACTGATCGTAGAATGCAATCGAAAATTTTTCTCAGATAAGTATTTCGCCGTCTTGTTCATACTTGCACTGTAGTCGCTGACACCAGTTATATGCTTCTCCTTGTAGTAAATAAGCTGTATATCAAATCTTTTCTTCATCACGACACTCTTGGACAGCGAAGGCCTTCTCCATCTCCATTATCCAGTTATCAGCCTCCAAAGGTTCAGTAGTCCCCTTGAAAGCTGGAGGAGCAAGCTTTTTAAATTTTGAAATATTGTTCCGTTGTACTGGTTGCTCTCCATGTTGTGGTGGTGGATGCTGATGTTGTTGTGTATCTCGTTGTATCTGCTATTTTCAAGCATTTACTGCTGTATTTGTTGTTGCGTTTGTACCATCCCGATTAGGATCTGCATTCATTGAGCCATATCCAGATCCTGATGTGCTCTCGAAGTACTCCCATTAGGATCTACGACTCCCTCCTCCTGAGGGGTGCCACTGGTCAAATGGAGAGTGCTACCATCTCATGGTTGTGATGTCTCTCTTGCAATCCCTTGAGTAGTTCTTGTCATTCTACGGGGAGGTATAATAACCTTGTAGTAGTAAAACCTTATTAGATTCATTTATCTATTGTTAGGATGGGTTTATTATGATGCTCATACTTTAACGTCCCAATATTTCTAATATCTACCCACCTACACTCATACCATGTCTAATTCTATGTGTCATAACTTATCCACTTATGCTCTGATATCATATTAATTGTCACGCCCCCGGTCCGAGATCGCGAGCAGGAGGTCGCAGTAACCGCCGCATACTTATGAAGAACTCTCTCCATAAGCATGTAAGGCATCTCATCACGATATCAATGATCACAGCAAAATAAATTTAAATAATTATTATTTAACTTTAATTCAAGTAATTAAATCAAATATCTTATATCCAATAAAGTTTCACTAAAAATAAAATAATAGATCTAAGTTCAATGAAGTTGACAATGCTAAATCTCGCATTTAAAAGCTCTGTCCCAATATTAATTTCCATGCTTGCAATTAATTATCTGAATCTGAAAAATTAAAAAAAAAATGAGCTAGACAGCCCAGTAAGTAACAAATATCTCAACTAGATATTTCAGATATTTATATAATTTTCAAGAACAATGCTATGAATAAACATAAAAATATATTTCATACTGATTCAATGCAAATCCAATCTTTTTAAATATTATAATATAATCATAAATTCGATTCGAATTAAAACACTCGTAACTCAATAGCTTCGACTATGACCAACGTTTAACCCCCATTGGTGGGGTCCACTGAATACCAGCACACAACCCCCCACTGGTAGGATCCACAAATACCAGCGCACAACCCCCACTGGCAGGATCCACTAAATACCAGCGCACAACCTCCACTGACAGGATCCACTGAAACATAGTTAGGCTGAGAGCATAAATCTGATTTGTATCAAAATACTTTTGTATTATAATATATCATAATTTTCACTGAACATGTGCATAATCGATGAACCATAATATTTCAAAAATACTTTTCTTTCAAAACATAATTTCATAAATCATGCATAATTTTAAAGAATAATTATTTATTTTTAAAATAAATATGAAATATCTCGAGAAGATGATTCATTACTTACCTTTCACAAAGCACTGAATGAACAGATCGACTAACTTCTAGGAGATTTTTCAGTGCCTATTATCTAAAATTATATTCTTACATTAATTTTAATTCAAAATTAAATCTAAACAAATTCCAAATCAAAACCTCACTTGGAATCGGACTCTTCCCTAAATTCAATCAAAATCATCAAAATGAAGCCTTTCACTATGCTAATCTTAGAAGGATAACTTTGGAGAGAAAAATCCATCAAGAGAGAGAAACAATCTAAAGAGAGAAAATTTTAGAGAGAGAAAGTAGAGAGAGAAAGTTCAATTCTAGAGAGAGAAAGCAATGGTTCAGGCTTGAAGGGAGAGAGAGAAAAATTTTCTCTCATATTTATTTATTTTTCTTTTCTTTCTTTTTTCTTTTTCTTTTCTTTTCCTTTTTTTTTTTCTTTTTCTTTTTCTTTTTTTTCCTTCTTCTACTTCTTTCTATGGCCTCCCATGGGTGAAAAGAAAAAAAAAAAATGAAACAGGAGACCGAATGGTCCCCTCAAAAGGTTGGCCGACCGGTAGTCGGCCGGCACGAGAATGGCCGGCAGTCGGAGGAGAGCGCACCGCCATCCAGAGGAACCCAAACTGATGGCCGGTGACGACCACCGACGTCCGAAAATCAGAAAAAACTGAAACCTCTCCCACGACAAAATCCGGCGACTCTGGTCGTCGGTAAATGTGCACACCGGCACGAGAAGGAAGGGAGAGAAGAGAGGAAGAGAATCATATGCTTACCTCGAGCTCCGATGACTTTTCCGGTGAGGAATCGCGACAAGCACGGTGAGAATTTTCACGGGCAATTTCTGGCGATCTTCACTGTTTCGTTTCAAGTTTTTCATGATGGAAGGAAGGGAGAAGGATCTCTCCCTTAAATAGAGTCGGAGGAGAGGAGTTTGACTCCTTTTCGATGAGGTTTCCGACTCTAATTAGGAGCCGGTCGGGAGAAGAAGACTCCCGCAGGGAGTCTTCTTTATTTTATTTTATTTTTTTTAGGCTTTTGGGTTTAAGGTCCAATGGGACGGATGTTACACCTTCCTCAACAACATAATTCACAGTTAAGTTAATAGAATATGAGTGAGAACCACTAGTTACCTTAATAGTTTCAGAAACACTCTCAATGTTTTTACAAAAGAAAACAATGTCGAAGCCCTGGAGATCATCCCATTGTAAGCTTGATCTACTCGCATGGTGGGGAACTCCAAAGCTTGATGTGATTGTCACCACCGCCTCCGCAGTCCAAAAGAAAAGTGGGAGATTGTGTAGAGTGGCATACACCTTGAGCTTGAGGTTGTGGCGTTCGCCCCCTCTGAATTGATTCCAGTGATTCACAATCAAAGTGAATCCATCACCTCTGATATGGCCTGCTGCCATAAGAGCTTCAACGGTTGCTTTGTCTAGAAATGCCACAAAGAACTCGTTGGAGGCTAGTTGCTTAGTCGTCCTTGATCCATGCCTTTTTGCTTTCCGAGCTAATGTGACGGAGATGTCGTCCACCTTGATAGGTCGACCAAAAAATTCTATGAAGGCCACTCGATCTAGAAAGTTAGCCTTCTTCCATGCCTTTTTGCCTTTTTGCTTTCCTGAACAAAGTTAGCCTTCTTCCTTAAGTTCATCGAGAATGGGAAACCTAGGATGGTCGAATCAGGTAGGGTCTTCAGAGTTTTCTGTAAAAGAAGTAGGCCCTCCTTCTCTAAACTATTCCAAACCAAATCCCCCTCCAAATCGCCACTGATTTCAAGCTTTTTGGATGAGATTTCTTGGGGTTTTACCATTGTTTTGATCATAAGATCTCATTGGTGGCGAGGTAGGTTGCCAAAACTCTCTCTTCTTTTCTTCCAGTTCTTCAGCCGTTGCATTCTTTTGATTGGAGTTGGCAAGTCATCAGATAAGTAATGAACGGGTCTCCCCTATTTTATTTCCATTTCCTCATTTGGATGTCCACGACCAGCACTGCTCCTTGCCAACTAGTACCTTTGCCCCGGCTAAGCACCATCCTAGGCTAGAGAGGGCTTTCCCCTACTTTGAGGAAGAAGGAGAGAGTTCTCTCTCCTCTCTCTCTCTCTCTCTCTCTCTCTCTGACTAATCGGTTTGATGGAAAAGATTCAACGACTCAATGGTGAACCCAATAGAGCTTTCTAGATAGTTGATTTCTACTTTATGGTTTTTACTTTAATATTGGACTTGGTTTTGCAGGGATTCTAGATAGGAAAATATTGAGCATAATTCTCAACACCCCATTTTGTAAATCAAGGTGGGGCTAATACTTAGTGTGTTAAGCTATCAACGGTAGAGATAGAAATCCTTATACACTATAACCAGCATATGCTTGTTAATAGATTTGTAATGTGGGTTTTGCATTGATGACCTCACTTTTGCATGAGATGTTATCATCTTTTTGATGATTTTTTGATATTAGTATATCTATGTCTTGGCTATATATATATATATATGCATCAATTGTTGATGATATGGTTATATGAACTTTGTTATTAGTTGTCTTAAAAATAAGAAATATATTATTAAATTGAATCTATTTGATAAGAATAATATATAAAACTTTAATAGATAAGTGATGGTTTGGATTCATCTCATCATGTAGACAACTTCACTAGATTATAAAATAGGCTTATGCATAGGATTTATGTTTATTAGTTACGGGCTGGGGTATGATTTTGGTTTGTCCAAAGTCAGAAAATAAATAATTATTGCATTTGAAAATTATTATTATGAGAAATGGATGATAAGACTCATGAAACATTTATTGTTAATTGCATTTGTGATATATAATTCTTTTAATAAGATGGATATTGATGATGTATATATGATGACATATGCATATGCTGTTTTGAAAGTGCTTCCAGTATATCGTTACAATGTTTATTCCATCCAATATTGTTTATCTGATTATTTTTATTATTAATTAATTTTATTATGTTGTTGTGGCTATTAGAGATTTTTATTGGGCTGTAAAACTCATATCCATATTTAGCATATTTTTAAAGTACAGGATGCATGGTCTTAGATGGGTTGGGCATGGAGTTCAATCATCAGAGTTATTAGTTAGTTAATTTTTTGATACCAGATGAAATTTGAATTTTGTGATTTTGTAAATTTTACTATTGATAATAATAGATTTATTTAGTTAGACTAATATGGTTGAATTTTAAGATTGATTTGATTATTCTAATATTATTGGAGATTCTGTTCATTTCATAAGCTTTACATGATCTCCAGGGTATTGTTAATAGATTCATATGGCTATTTTACATGGTCGATCTAGGTGTAGTATCTTGGGTTGTGATTGGCGACGTGATGCTTGACGATGGAGGGTCTATTTATGGAGGAGCCCTAGCGTCCCAATAGCTTTGGGATTCTAGCTTCCTCCCAGAATAATCAGAGAGAAAGAAGACTCCCCGAAGGAGTCTCCTATTAAGTCATGTGAAAAGCATGTACAAACCAGCCCGTCGGGCCAAGCATATATAGGTCAGGCAGGTCACCGGGCCCAATCCTTCACAATGAACTAATGAGCTCCACCCCGACCAAAATTTGTTGCTAACATTTCAACTTATCTAGCTGAAAAGGATCCAGTGTTTTCCATTGAGCCAGGTTCATTCCCATTTGCATGGCTTAGATCCTAATAAGGTCAATCCAACCAAGCCATTTGCATTCCACAAAAAGCTCCCTTTTATGGATGCATCCACTCGCAGTGCTGCAATTAAGCCTAACTATTCCGCAAGCAGTTTGTTCTTGCTGTTATCGAACTGCAACTAATCCATTTACTACTTTACCCAAAAAAAAAAAAAAAAACTAATCCATTTACTAGAAAAAAAATTGCAGCTAATAAATGCATTGGAATGATGGTAGTTTGGTGTGTTTAGTTTGGGTAAGTGCGATGAATGAGGAAGTCCTCTTTGCCGAAGTGGAGTCAACTCCTCCTGCGCTAAAGCTATTTCAAGCAAAATTTTCTTTGCTTCGACGCGGTTTCGAACCAATCAAAAACTCTAAAATGGACTTCTACTAGGCCAACTAAGATTACATCCCCAACTACAAGTCTACAACCAACTGACCAAGAACTAGCTTAATATCCCACCCCCTGCCCCACCCAAAAAACAATGCTCCATCCTCAAAAATCGGTACGACCTTGGACTTGCCTCCATAATTGGTGTTTTTGAAAGCTTAGCGCTTAGCATATGATTTAGAATTCAAGCTAATCTTTGGTTTTTCATCAAACAGAACTAGGGTTTCTACTCAGTGGTTGAGGCGGCCGTTGGCGGCATTCATCGGCCTTTTCTTCCGTCAGGATTTCTACTATTTAACTTTTGATCATGGTGAGTTCAAAGAACAATGGTTCATCTTCATCGGCTGGAGATGCTGGTCCTAGTTTAAGGGAACTATCCAAGGTTGGCGCCAATCATCTTGGCAAACCTGTGAGATAACCGAAGAGCATAATGCAGAGCTTCAAAAGCACTTTTTTGATGTCTTTGTCTTGTCAGAGGGGGAGATGGCTCTGGTTCGTGTTAACTGGGAAAAGACCTCACTGTTTGCTAGGACAATTGTCAAAAACATTAAAGCGAGGTCTCAAATTTCTAAAGAATTTGAGCCCTTCTCAACGGTGGAACGGTATCATCTGTCCATGTTTTCATCTGAGTAGAAGAGACTCTACTCTTGCGAAGAGCCCTTCGCTAATGAGAGGTCAGGTCATCACTAGTGAGTCACAGTGTCATGCCTCGACCCGATGGCCCAAGCCGGATGCATGGCAGATAACCGCACAATCTTAGAGTTTAACCTCATAAGTATACAAGATCTATCCTTTTACTCGTATATATTCACATCAAATCAAACACAGACGGTAGTAATAAAAGCAAATTCTTTAAAATATTTATTCAATAAAAGAATAGCGCACAATGATGAATAATAAAAAGTCCAAAGTAAATTTTATTCAAAGCTAAAATTAAGCAAATAACATCTAAAATTCTATGCTCCTCGTTACTCAACCCTAAACCCCATATGCTTTTTCGGATTTGAAAAAAAAGAAAAAAAGAGTAAGTTTTATAGACTCAGTAAGTTTTTAATACATCTGAGGGATCAAATATAATTGAATTCTTTTTTTCCAAATATAACAACAGATAATAATAGACATATATGCCAACATAATTTTAATTTTCAAAATATGCTATGCATAACGGTATAATACAAAATCCTTACTCAGTCTTTGATGACTACGGTCAGGATCAACCCATGACAAGACCTAAAAGAGACTATTCCTTAAATACAAAATATGTGACTCATTAGTATGTATCAATGATTAGCTCCACTAGTTATACCTAGAAGAGAACTTGCTGTAATTCATACAGCCATGATTAATCTCATGATAGAACAAAGAGATTAGTTCTGAAACAAACACATAAAGCATTTGTATATGTCAGAGGTTAGTCTCGTGATCGTTATCGTAGGTAAACAAAAATAAATCTAATTCACTACTACGTAGTTAGGATGAATTAGGATCGATTTCTCAGAGATCAGAGGGCTGAGATATAATTAACTAAGTAAAAGAGAAAGTTTGATTCTTAAAAGGTTAGTAATAGTTTAATTAAAATTAACTAATTTAAATCAAAAATAAAATTGAGAGAAATAGATAACGAAAAAGATGTCTTCAGATTTTTAGATGATTATAGACATAAATTTTGATATTTATCTTTTTTCTAAGTAATTAAATTCATAATCGATTAGGAGTCCTGCAAATAAATCTCAAGCATAGGTTATCTTGTCGAGTACGAACCATATCTTGTCAAAATCATAGTCCGTCCTACAAGTATAGGCTATCAAACGATTAGATTGTACAGATCCTAACAGGTTATGTAAATATCACATCCTAGAATAGGTTACTTTTGCTGAGCATATACCATATCCTATCAAGATTATGACCATCCCACCTATAGATAACTTATTCAGGAATCAAATATAAAAAAAATTAAATTAAATTTGAAAGTATTTTATTAATTACAGAGAATAGAAAATAAATATATAAAAATATGTAAGAATATCTGTACTCTCCTATAGACTGCACCTTAGCCAAGCATGGCTCAGACTGGATACATCTTTTGGAAGATTCAGAACCTTATCACAGTACCTCTTCCTAGAGTGCCCTCCTTCTTCTTCACTCTCTCTATCTCTTAAATCCTAAAAAGACTAAAAAAAAAAAATAAAGAGAAAGGATTGCTACTGTTGCTCCCTGCCGTCGCTCTCTTTATTGGATGCCTCTCTTCTATTCGCAATCTGCTATTTTTATAGGATAAAATAGAGCTGAAATTGAGTAAGAATCATTCTTTAATTTGGTTCAAACTCCTTGACACATGCCCGCCGTTGAATCTTGATCAAACAGCTAAAACCTCACTCAAAATAGCCTAGATCAAGTTGCCAGCCTTCCGAGCCATTGGATCCTTCCCCAGATTGAACTGCAGTCATTGGATCACGCACCAGACTTCTTTCAGTTAGTAATCAACATTGGCCATCCGATCAAGCCCAAAATCAATCTTAGCCGTCCGTCAGCACACAGGCCACCCATACATCGTGATAAAAATCGAATTTCACTGTTCCTGTGCACCGCATGTAGACCCGACGTGCCACAGTCTATGCGCTATCCTATGAGCCACGCCTGTTTCTGTGGACCACTCATGGACCGAGTGACCGGTTCACCGTACATTGAAGGCTATTTTGGATTGATTTTTGGATGATTTCGGGCCCAATTTCAGCTTGAATTTGAGTCTTCATTCAATATCCGTTTTAAGTCCGATTTGCTTTAATTTTTTTTCTTTTAACCTACTAATTGGGCTCTTTTCATTGACGATCATCTTTTCTACAAAACATAAGCAAAAATATCAATTCTTAAGGAATAAAGGTTAATTAGTATATAATTTGATATTTTTATTGAGATATTTTTTATACTTATTATCTCGACTGGCTAGGTCTAAAAGAAACTAGTTTCTAACATGTAGCCATTGATTAGTTCTGTTAGTTAGACCCAAATCATGTCTAAGTAGAGAGTTTTTCTCATCAATTTTTATATCAAACCATTCTCATTTTCATAGCAATCTTAAATTCAAAGTACTACATATCTTATTTTCAAAAAGCAATAAATTATTTTTTTATTCAAAAATTCATGTAGCATAATCTTTTTTCCAAATGTCATGTGATATTAAAAGAGAAAAATCAATTTATTTCAAATTTATAGTTTGCAATAATCATATCAGTCATCTCATACTTGCTCCATAGTTTTGAATACTCAATTTCATGAGAGCATACATATTATAAATATATTTTTATGTTTTAAATATTTTAATATATACTTATTTATAAATATATATGATATGCACTAAGAAAAACTCGAAGAATAAAGGGAACCTATAGTCTTAGATCAATCCGATCCAAACATCACATCCTTTGACTTGTGGCTCGATCTTTGGATTCGGTGTTCTTCTAATGTTGAAGGCTCTGATACAATAATTTAACGATATTATTAGCCTTCAATCCAAAAAAATTAAGATGAAGAGAGAGAAAGAGTCTTGATCTAGATCATGATTTGGGTCAGATCATACATCTAATCCACATAGACCAGTTCTATCATTAACGAACTAGTTTAGACCCCCTAAGATTGGAGGCCTGCCACTAGAGATAGGTTCACATTAGGGTTGAATCTCTCTCTCTCTCTCTCTCATTTTTTTTTTCTTTCTTCTTATTTCTTTTCTTTTCTTTTCTTCCTCTCTCTCTCTCCCCCATTCCCAAACTGAAATAGGGGTCTTCCTCATGGCTTTAGGAAATCAAGGATAGGAAAAAGAAGGGGTGAGATCTAGTGGTGTTGCAGCCAGGGCAGCTTGCTAGGGGAGGTGCAGTCGGATCGATGGTGGTTGGTGGTGGTGGTTTGGCTAGAAATAGGAGAGAGAAGAGGAAATGGGGCACCGCCCCTAGGTGCCTTGATGGCAGATTCCTTGGCTAGGAAGAAACAAAGGAAGGAAGAGAAACTCATTGGAGGTGAGGAAGGTGGTGGAGCTTGGTCAGAGAGGTTAGATTCCGGTGGCCACAATAAGTCTAACCCATCGACAACTAAGAGAGGAAAAAAAAGAAGGAAGAGGATGGATCGTAGCGATCTTTCATGGGGAGAATAAGGATTTGGGGCCTTTAAGTAGTAATGGAGGTTGGTTTCCTAGCCTCTAACGAAGTCGAGTTGGAGTAGGACTCTTCTCTTCCATCACACAAAAACAAGAGAATCCTCTATTTCCAAATTGGGGGGGGGGGGGGTGGCGGATAGGCCATCGAACTTCTTTTTTTTTTTGAAAATCAGGCTAGTCTTCGCCCCAAACCACAGGGCCTCATATTCTCCCCTCCTCAAAAAAAAAAAAATTTATCCTCAAAATTGACATACCTAAGTCAAGAAATAGCCGAGGGTACTTGGCCCACATTTCTTTTTCTAGTTCTATTGTTGCTTCTCATTCTATATGGTTGCTCCACTAGACTCTGACATAAGAGATGTTGCGTAGCCTCAAAATTTGATCTTTCTTATCCATAATTCTCACTAGATTCTCCTCATATGATAAATCTTCTCTGAGCTAAAGTGGTCCAAACTCTACCACATGGCTAGGATTGGTACATATTGTTGCCCAGCTATGCAACCCAAGAGGGGGGGGGGTGAATTGGATTTCTAAAAATTTTAAACTTAACTTTCCACTTATGAAGATTATTTAACAATAGCAAGATTAGTAAGGAGAGTGTAATTGATTCAAGGCTAATGGTAGAATGCAAGAATGCAAGAGAATAAAGAAGTTCTAAAGAAGAGCAATGAAGCACAACACAAACAAGAAGATTTATAGTGGTTCAGTGCCAACCTTGCACCTACATCCACTCTCCAAGCTCCTACTTAGGAATTCCAATCCACTAACTTGTATTCAACCTGAATACTCTCGTCGGAAACTCCAACTCTAGCTATCCCAAGCTAGTCCACTTATTTTTCGGGTACAAGCCAACCCAATACAATCCGATTCAAGGTTCGGATCAACCTTCCCACATTTTGAAACTCTTCCAAAATAAAAATAATAATTCAAAAGGAGTATTACAATTAACAGCACAGAAAATACAAAGGAAGCTCCTTTAATGAGCGAATGAAGCTTTAAATACACTTTACTTAAATAGAAGAAAGCTCTTTCTGATTTTCTCAAGGTGGTTGGAGACTTGAATGAGCACTTGAAGAGTTGGTGAACTTGAATTAAAAGCTTCTTGAATGCTTTGAGTGGACTCTTGCTTAGGGATTGAAAAGTATGCTTGAAATCCTCTTTTAAAACCCTCCTCTTTTTCTCTATTTTTCTCTCTCTATTGATTCCCACCTTTAAGTCCCTTTATATATCTTCAAATAATGGTGGAAAATAATCTGGGCTGAAATAGAGCTGTTAGACCATATTAAATGAGCATTAAATACAAATAAAATGGGTGAAAAAACTAACCGTTGTGGAACTTTTCCGTCGCAGGGGTCGACTCATAGGGTCGACTCATGCTCATGGGTCGACTCATACGGTCGACCTCTATGGAAAACAACAGAAAAATAATGGTTCTGTAAGTTCTCCCATCATGCTCATCTCGAACTCTCCCTACATGAGCTTTGTAAAATCTTGACAAAGAGTTTCATTAGTAGATCCAAAAATAATGTCATCAACATATATTTGTATAACTAATATGTCATCTTGATTTCTTTTGATGAATAGTATTGTGTCTACATTTTCTCTTGAAAAGCCATTATTAAGTAGAAATTTGCTTAGCCTTTCATACCAAGCCCTGGGTGCTTGTTTCAAACCATATAGAGCTTTATTTAATTTAAAGACATGATTGGGAAAAGCATGATTTTCAAAGCCTGGGGGTTGTTCTACATAGACTTCTTCAGCAATATATCCATTTAAAAAGACACTTTTGACATCCATTTGAAATAATTTAAATTTTATAAAGCAAGCATAGGCAAGTAGAAGTTTGATTGCCTCTAATCTAGCAACAGGTGCAAAGGTCTCATCAAAATCAATTCTTTCTTCTTGATTATAGCCTTTTGCAACTAATCTTGCCTTATTTCTTATTACATTTTCATGTTCATCCAATTTATTCCTATATACTCATTTTGTGCCAATTATTGAATAGTTTTTAGGTCTTGATACTAAGGTCCATACATTATTTCTTTCAAATTGATTAAGTTCTTCTTGCATTGCATTAATCCAATTATAATCTTTTTCAGCTTCGTCTATAGTTTTAGGTTCAAGATGAGAGACAAAAGCACAATGATTAAATGCATCTTTAAGAGAAGAATGAGTTCTTACCCCCTGTGAAGGATCACCAATGATTAGTTCTTTGGGGTGATTGTGAACGTACCTCCATTCTTTGGATAGATCATTTGTACTTTGAGGTTATTCTTGTTGTTCTTCACCTCCCTCATCCTATTTATTTTCATGTTCCTCATCATCTTGAATTGTTGAATCTTTCAGAGTGATTTCCTTCATCCCTTCTATAAGAGGATCTGCATCATCAACACCTTCATTCTTCCTTGAAGGAAGATCGTTAGTTTCATCAAAGACAACATGTATTGACTCCTCTACTACTAAGATTTTTTTATTAAAAACTCTAAAAGCTTTACTAGAGGAGGAGTAACCAAGAAAAATCGCTTCATCGGATTTTGCATCAAATTTTTCAAATCTTTCTTTACCATTGTTTAATACAAAACATCGGCAACCAAAAATATGAAAATATGCAATATTAGATTTTCTTCCTTTTCAAAGCTCATAGGGGTTTTTTTTTAAAATTTATCTAATTAAAGCATGATTTAATATGTAACATGCTGTGGTAATAGCTTCCACCCAAAAGTATCTTGAAAGGTTGCTTTCACATAGCATGGTACGGGCCATTTCCTCTAGGGTTCTATTTTTTCTTTCTACTATCTCATTTTGTTGGGGTGTCCTGGGTGCTGAAAAATTATGGCCTATTCCTTTTTCATCACAAAACTTTTTAAAATCTTGATTTTCAGATTCAGTTCCATGATCACTTCGAATATTTTGAATCAAAAAACCTTTCTCATTTATGACTTTTCGATAAAATTTAGAGAATACTTGAAAAGTTTCATCCTTGTGTGCCAAAAAGAAAACCCATGTAAAACGAGAGAAATCATCAATAATTACAAAACCATATCATTTTCCTCCTAGACTAGTAGTTCTAGTAGGTCCAAATAAATCCATATGCAATAGTTCTAATGGCCTAGAAGTTGAAACAATATTTTTATATTTGAATGAAACTCTTGTTTGTTTACCTAGTTGGCATGCATCACAAATTCTATCCTTTTCAAAATTTAATTTGGATAAACCAAGAACCAATTCCTTCTTAATGAGTTTTGAAAGTGAATGCATGCTAATATGTGCAAGCCTACGATGCCAAAGCCAACTAGTCTCATTAATCTTGGCATTCAAGGATACTAGGCATTGCATGTTTATCTTGGATAGATCATTCAAATCTACCATATAAATATTACCATGTCTATGTCCAACAAATTTAATGCCTTCATTAATAGGACTAGTTACAATGCAAACAGAAGATTCAAAAATAACTTTATATCCTTTATCATAAAATTGACTAATGCTTAGTAAATTATGCTTTAAACCATCTACTAACAAAATATTTTTAATATACTTGGAGGGAGTGATACCAATGTTACCTATACCGATGATCTTTCCTTTACCATTGTCTCCAAAGGTGACCATCCCTCCATTCTTAGCATCAAGTGTGATGAATTGGGATTCATCATCAATCATGTGTCTCGAGCATCCGCTATCAAGATACCATTTCTTGTTTGCTCCTTGGGATGCTAGACACATCTGTAGGCAAAAGTCAAGTTTTTGCTTTAGGTACCCAAGCTTTCTTGGGTCCTTTTTGGTTAGTCATAATGGTTCCTTTTGGAACCCATATTTTCTTTACATTTGAGTTTACAGATTTGTTAGAGAAACAAGTGTATGACTTGTGTCCTACTCTATCATATTTGAAGCAAGTAATATTAAAAAACTTGTTACTTGAAGAGTTTACATAGATATTTTTTAGATACTTTTGTTTCTTCAAGGGGTTATAGCCAAGTCCAGCCTTATCATGCACGGCCTTTTGATTTTCAAGAATCATATTAAGTTTATTAGAACTTAAGGTGAATTTTTCAACTATTGGTTTTAGCTTGACAATTTCATTCTTTAAATTTTAATTTTTTTGAAACAGGATAGATTTTTTAATTGAAATGCTCTCATTTTGTTTCAGTAAAGATTGATTTTTTGATTTTAGATCTTTATTCTTTATCCTTAGCTTCTTTAGTTCATCAATTAAATCATAAAAAGCTTCATAAAGTTCTTCAAAGATAAAGTCTACAGGAGTTGAAGAGTTTACCTCATTTTCATGTGCCATAAGGCACAAGTTGGCTTGTTCAGTTGAGTCTTCCTCTTCGAAGCTTGAGTCATCACTTCCACTCCAGGTGACCATCATGGCCTTCTTCTTGTACTTCTTGAGACCCTTCTTCAGTTGTGGGCATTCAGACTTGAAGTGTCTCGATTTCTTGCATTCATAGCAGATAAAGGGTTGGTCTTTATCCTTTTCTTTGCTATGTTCCCCTTTTGTGAGTAGCCTCTTCCTCATTCCTTATTTTTTTTCCTCAAAAACTTCTTGAACCTTCTGGTAATGAGAGCCATCTCTTCATCCTGCTCTTCATTTTCGGTATCATCAGTTTCTTCATCAAGTTGAGCTGTGGATTTGAGGGTGATTGTTCTCTTCTTTTTGACTTCTTCCTCTTGATGTTGTTTCATGCTCAGCTCATGTGTCATCAGTGATCCAAAAAGCTCTTCCAAAGATAGGATGTTCAGATCTTTGGCTTCTTGGATAGTGGTCACTTTGGCTTCCCAAGTTCTTGGTAAGGACCTGAGAATCTTTCTTACGAGCTCACTGTTAGAATAGGACTTACCAAAATTTTTTAAACCATTTATAATATCAGTAAAATGAGTAAAAATTTCAGTTATAGATTCATCATGCTCTATTTTAAAAAGTTCATATTTATGTACGAGCATGTTAATTTTGGACTCCTTTACTTGATTAGTTCCTTCATGAGTTACTTCTAATCTATCCCATATTTCTTTAGCAGACATGCAAGTTGAAATGCGATTGAATTCATTAGCATCAAGAGCACAATACAAAATATTCATAGCTTTAGCATTTAGTTGGGCCATTTTCTTATCAACCTCATCCCAATCTTTTTCGGGTTTGACTGATTCCACACCATCAATAATTTTAGTAAGTGTGTGAGGGCCATTTACTATGATACTCCATATATCATAGTCGAGTGCTTGAATGAAGATTTTCATCTGAGCTTTCCAATAGGTACAGTTGGACCCATTGAAAAATGGAGGTCGGTTAGTGGACTGCCCCTCGGCTAGAGAAGTGCCAACTTGAGTTGCCATAGATCTTTAGCTCTTTGATTGGTTAGATCAAAGTAGGACTAGAGCACCGGGCTCTGATACCACTTGTTGCCCAGCTATGCAACCCAAGAGGAGGGGGGGGGGGTGAATTGAGTTTTTAAAAATTTTAAACTTAATTTTCCACTTATGAAGATTATTTAACAATAGCAAGATTAGTAAGGAGAGTGTAATTGATTCAAGGCTAATGGTAGAATGCAAGAATGCAAGAGAATAAAGAAGTTCTAAAGAAGAGCAATGAAGCACAACACAAACAAGAGGATTTATAGTGGTTCGGTGCCAACCTTGCACCTACATCCACTCCCCAAGCTCCTACTTGAAAATTTCAATCCACTAACTTGTATTCAACTTGAATACTCTCGTCGAAAATTTTGACTCTAGCTATCCCAAGCTAGTCCACTTATTTTTTGGGTACAAGCCAACCTAATACATTCCGATTCAAGGTTCGGATCAACCTTCCCACATTTTAGAACCCTTCCAAAACAAAAGCAATAATTCAAAAGGAGTATTACAATTAACAGCACAGAAAATACAAAGGAAGCTCCTTTAATGAGCGAATGAAGCTTTAAATACACTTTACTCAAATAGAAGAAAGCTCTTTCTGATTTTCTCAAGGTGGTTGGAGACTTGAATGAGCACTTGAGGAGTTGGTGAACTTGAATTAAAAGCTTCTTGAATGTTTTGAGTGGACTCTTGCTTAGGGTCTGAAAAGTATGTTTGAAATCCTCTTTTAAAATCCTTCTCTTTTTCTCTATTTTTCTCTTTCTATTGATTTCCACCTTTAAGTCCCTTTATATATCTTCAAATAATGGTGAAAAGTAATCTGGGCTGAAATAGAGCCGTTAGACCACATTAAATGAGCATTAAATGCAAATAAAATAGGTAAAAAAATTAGTCGTTGCGGAATTTTTCCGTCACAGGGGTCGACTCATAAGGTCGACTCATGCTCATGGGTCAACTCATACGGTCGACCTCTGTGAAAAACAGAAGAAAAAATGGTTCTGTAATTTTGGCCTAAAAGCAGCAGAGGTCGATTCATGCTTGGGGGTCGACCCATGGGGTCGACTCACAGACTGTGCCAGCCAAAAAATCTTATGTGCCATTCAGCTCTTTAAGCCATGAGTCGACTCATGAGGTCGACTCAAAAATAAAAATCTTATTTTCTTATAAAATATACTTCCAAAAATATTAAAATTTTCTCCAGTAGACTACACATCTTTTGTTCTTGTTCTTGAGGCTTCTGAATCAGGTATTGATGAAATTATGATTTTGCCCCTGAAATGCAATAAGTCTTTTTTCAAACTAAAATCATTAGTAATCCCCTCAAATACTTTGTAATCATCAAAATCAATCCAAGGAGAAACACATATTTTCTCAACATAGAGATATAAAAAATATTATGAACCTTGGCAAAAGAGGATGGTGAGGCAAGATTATAAGCTACCACTCCAATCCTCTCTAAGATCTTAAAGGGATCCTGCACATATCTAGGGCTTAGCTTACCTTGTACCCTAAATCTCATCATGCCCTTAGTAGGAGATATCTTGAGAAACACATGATCTCTCATTTGAAATTCTAATTTCGTTCTCCTATTGTCCACATAGCTCTTCTATCGGCTTTGAGTTGAATGGAGCTACTTTCGATAAGTTAGATCTTATCCGCTGTTTACTGAACAATCTCTGATCCCAATAGTCTCTCTCATCAATATCATCTTAACACACAGAGGTCCTATGTCTTCTCTCATACAAAGCTTCAAAGAGAGCGAATTGAATGCTAGCCTGATAATCGTTATTATATACAAACTCTACTGATGGTAAATATTCATTCCAAGATCCTTTCAAATCTAGTACATATGCCCTTAGTATATGTTCTAGAGTTTGAATTATTTTATTAGATTATCCATCTGTCAGTGGGTGAAAGATTATATTGAACTCCAACTTAGTCTGATGGCTTGATGCAAACTTCTCCAAAACTGAGAGACAAATCTCATATCTCTATCGGATACGATAGATATTGGAGTACCATGAAGTTTTATAATTTCATCTATATATAATTTGGCTAATCTTTCCAAAGAGAACTAACTTCGATAGGCAAGAAATATGCTGACTTAGTCAGTAGGTCCATGATCACCCAGATAGCATTATATCTTCTAAGAGTCCTAGGTAGCTTTGAGACAAAATCCATTGTTATATACTCTTATTTCTATATTGGAATAGCTAGGGGTTGCAACGATCCTATTGGCCTCTGATGCTCAGCTTTCACCTATTAATAAGTCAAACACTAGGCCACATATTAAGTAATTTCTCTTTTTGTACCACTCTACCAAAAATTTTTTTTAAGATCCTTGTACATTTTTGTACTCTTAGGATGTATGGTGTAGATGGAGTTGCAAGCCTTCAATATAATCTCTCTCTTTAGTTCTACGTCATTTGGAATATATAGTCTATTGCCAAACCTCAAAGATTCATCTTCATGAATTCTAAACTCAGATGCCACACCAGATTGTACCTTCTCTTTTATCTTTTATAACTTTGGATCACCTCCTTGAGAAGCTTTGATTCTATCAATCAAGGTAGGTTATACACTAAGAGTAGTCAGTAAAGTTAAGGAATTATGCAGCCATACCTCAATGTGAAGAAAATATGTGGTAGTGCAGTACATGCAATTTAAAAATTTTATGTAGTAGAAACAAAAGATTAAATGATTTAATCCTAATCACATGCATAAAATCCTATCTTAGACTACCATATCATGACTTTTGATATAAAAATATGCACTTTAGATCAGAAAATAAAAATTGCATCGATCTTATCGATGTTGAAATTCTAGATCTAACTATTAGACTTATCATAAGAATCAAAATAAGTTAGAAATCGTTACCAAACAAATTTGATCTTGATCTCTTTTGCTCCAATGGTTGGAGAAGGTGTTCCTCAGATCGCTCACAGCCACGCGGAGTTGTCTGGCCTCTACAGGAAGATCCACGTGAAGACAGGCATAGATCAGGGATATGGAAGTGCTAGTCTGCAAGCAACTTTGACAGCTGATTTGTTCCTCCTTCTTCAAGTACCTTGGATACTTCAAATCAAAAGAGGATCAAGAAGAGGAATAGAAAAGGAAGAGAAGAGGCTCTAAAAATAAAAATCAACAAGAAATTGATCATGAGATGTCCAAGAGAGAGGACTCCTTTTTATAGACTAAGAATTAGGGTTTTCCAAGGAAGGGCACCAAGAGTCAATGCCAAAATCTCTTTTTGGCATCCCAAAAAAATTTAAAAAAATTATTATGATGTGGAGAAGGATTTTAAAGTCGCACAAGCCAAAGAATTCTCCAAGAAAAATTAGAAAAAAATTAATATGGTACTAACAATATTCTATATACAAAAAATTTCTTTCCTAATTTACCTCTTATCTCTAATTCAGATCGTATTCAAATTAGGTAAGAGATAATATTATGACTCATCAGCTATTGTTGCCCACTCTTATTGGACCCTCTATCACAACATCAAAAATCATAATCCAAATCCAATTAGACATAAAGAAATTGGTATGGGTTCAGGAGTGACGCAGGAGATAAGGATAGAGTCCTAGTTTGACTTGGACTCTTTATTTCTAATTCAATTCAAATCCAAATCAAATTTGGATTAAACCCACTAATAGAAATGAATCTAATCTAATTAAAAACCTAAATATCTCATTTAATTTCTAACCCAATTAAGAATTAGTTGAGTCAAAATCCTGATTGAATCAGGATCAAATTTTTTTTGTAATCGGTTCGATCATATCAAACCCAATCAGAGTCAAACTGAATCTAATTCAATTAAACTTGATATAAAGCTCTTTGCTCAATCAAATTGAGTCAATTAGTAATCTAATTTCTAATTAATTTTTCAAAAATAGTAGAATCCCAGTCTCAATGAGACTCTCTCTCAGAGTCCTAGTTCAAGTAAGACTCTTCACCAGAGTCACAATCCAATTGGACTCTTTAGCCATCAGATCTAATCAAATCTTCTAATATTTATGATCCCATAGATTCGAATCTAAGCTGGTAGTATAGGAATAACTTTTTATATCAATCGATGTAACCATCTAGCAATGATGATCTGACAATCGGATAGGTCGAAGTGTTGCAAAGCAACCTTCTAGAACCTTCTGGCGTATGGTTACTGTATAATTCATCCCTTTGACCCAAATGCTCAAGATGACCTAGTATTTAACTGTCAACCCTAATTTAGTCAACTACATTATATTTCAACCTTTCAAATCTATCTCATGGATTATCCTGACCAAGATTTTATTGAATTAAAATATACTGATGCATATCTCCTACTAATTCAGAGGGGTCAATTCTATCTTGACTCACACACCGACTTGATTAATACTTGACTGCATCCAGTAGCCTTCCATCACTGAGTTAGAAATTCAGATAGCCTGGTATTAAAGTATAGTAAGTTACTTATTAGTTACCGTGGTGGTCTCAGATCGGAGAGATACTTATACCCATACCCTTCACGAGCTACTCTTGGCAGCAGAGTGCTCAGCACATGATCACGTTCGATACAAATGTTCTCCTACATTCTATCTGCATGCCATAATAGTATCTCTACACTCTTTGGTGAAGAAGATAACGAACTCATATGGCATGCAACGATCTATACTCGATAATGCTATCGTCCTATTAATAGCATATCATTTGGTCACAAATATTTTTAAGGACTTAAATGACAAATCCTCTTTTGTCGATTAATTATAGTCCTAAGGACTTCATTACAACACAGGAGTTCAAAGATGGATAATTTTTAATAAAAATACCAAATAACTTTTATTAATAAAAATTTATATATAATTTACAAGATGAACATAATCGTCTAATGATTGACTTTGGGATACATTTTCTAACTTTCATTTGGACTAAAACCAATCGGTACAGTATCAAATATTCATCTTCGACTTGTAGTCATTGAATTCTTTGATTTTGAGAGCTTTAATAAATGGGTCGGCCAGATTCTTCTTTTCATCATTCTTTTGAAGGTCGACGTTACCTCGATTTACGATCTCCCAGATAGGATGATAGCGGTGTAGAATATGTTTGGTGTGCTGATGTGATCTCGACTCTTTGGCTTGAGCAATGGCTCCAGTATTGTCACAGTATAACAAGACAAGGCCATCAATGAAGGGTGCTACTCCGAGCTCATCGATGAACTTCTACAACTATACAGCTTTCTTCACAGCATCAGATACCACGATATACTCTACTTCACAAATAAAGTCTGCCATAGTGTGCTGCTTGAAACTTTTCCAGCAGATCGCTCCACTATTTAGGATAAAAATATAATCCGACATACTTACTATCATTATGGTCTAACTAAAAGCTGAAGTCAGTGAACCCCACCAGTTTCAAGTCAGTTTCACCATACACAAGCCATCGGTCCTTAGTATTTCTCAAATACTTAAGAATGATCTTTACGACCTTCCAGTGGTTCTCTCCTAGATCAGACTGATATTTGCTCACTACTCTTAATGAGTATGCCACGTTTGGTCTTGTACATGTCATGATGTTCATAATAAAACCCACTACCTAAGCATATTAAACTCTATTCATACATTCTCTATCTTGAGGAGTTGTCGGACAATCTTCTTTCGAAATTTTTTTTTTAGTCTATCGGAAGATAGCCTTTCTTGGAATTCTCCATGCTAAACCATTTTAGCATGGTATCCATGTATGTGGATTGGGAGAGTTCGAGCAGCCTCTTAGATCTATCCTTATAGATTTTTATCCCTAGGATATAGGCTGCTTCCCTCAGATCTTTTATGGAGAATTGTGATGACAGCCATACTTTTATTCTCTATAATGCAGGGATATCATTCTTGATTAAGAGAATATCATCTACATACAACATAAAAAATATAATTATTGAACCATTTGCCCACTTATATATACAGGGTTCCTTTTCATTTTTAACGAAGCCATATATTCTGATCACCTTATCAAAACATATGTTCCAACTCCGAGATGCTTGCTTCAATCTATAAATGGATCTCTAAAGCTTGCACACCTTAGACTCTTCTGTGGATGTGAATCTTTCAAGTTGTATCATATACACCTCTTCATTCAGCTCTCCATTTTGGAAAGCTGTCTTCATATCTATCTACCAGACTTCATAGTCCAGATATGCTGCTATCGCAAGCAAGATCTGAATAGATTTAAGCATTGTCATAGGAGAAAATATCTCATCATAGTCAATACTATAATGCTGACAATAACCTTTGACAACCAAATGGGCTTTATAGGTCTTTATCTTCCCGTCTGTTCCCCTCTTCCTCTTGAAGACCCCCTTACACCTTACAAGTTTAACCTCTTTAGGTGGATCAACCAATGTGCATACATCATTGACCTTCCTGGACTCTATTTTAGATTTTATGACTTCAAGCCATTTATCAGAGTCAGATCTCTACATCGCATTCATGTAGGTGATCGGATTCTCATCATTCTCATCGAGTTCAATAGGATCCCCATCTCGGATTAGAAAATCTAAGTATCTGTCTGACTGATGCAATACTCTATCGGATTGCCTGAAGGATGTTTGTTCATTGAGCTCTGAGTTTGATCTTATCAAATCCGATTTAGATTCAATCATTGGCATCGATACTTTCACCTGTCGAACTTTATCAAGTTCGATTTTAGAAGCACTTATTCCTTCACTAATTTTTTTTTCTAAAAAGTGTGCTTTATTACTGACAAATACTTTTTATTCAGCAGACAGGTAAAAGTAATATCTTCTCATTTTCTTAGGGTATCCTATGAAGTAATATTTATCGGACCTAGAACTGAGCTTGTCAGTTTGTAATCATTTAATATAAGCCGGACACCCCGAGACCCTACAGTAAGAGAGGTTCAGCCTATGCCCTGACCATATCTCATATAGTGTCTTACTAACCGACTTGCTTGGTACATTATTGAGCACAAGATAGGCTATTTCAAGTGCATATCTCCAAAAGAAGATCGATAGAGTTGCAAACCACATCATGGATGGAACCATGTCCCACAAGGTTTGATTCCTTTTTTCTGAGATACCATTATGCTGTGGTGTCTCTGGAGGGGTCCATTGGGAGAGAATCCCATTCTCTACTAGATATGTCAAAAATTCACTGAAGTGATATTCACCTCCTCGATCAGACTGAAAAGTTTTAATATTTTTTTCAGTTTGTTTCTCTACTTCGTTACAGAACTGTTTGAACATTTTAAATGATTCGAACTTGTGTTTCATCAAGTAGATGTATCCATACCTATATAGATCGTCTGTGAACGTAATGAAATAGCTATACCCTCCTCTAGTACATATGCTCATGGATCCACATACATCAGTATGTATCAGACTCAGTACATCACTGGCTCGTTCACCTTTTTCAGTAAAAGGTGACTTGATCATCTTTTCAAGCAAACAAGACTCACCAGTAGGTAACGATTTAAAATCAACTTTATTAAGAATTTTTTCTTAAGCTAACCTGTTCATCTTGTTCTTGTTGATATGATCTAGCTTACAATGCCAAAGATAGGCATCCATGACATCATTATTCTAGGGTATTTATTTGAAATACATATTATATTGGGCCTAGATATAACATAGATACCATTGTTCAACTGTCCACATAAAATTGTAACACCATTCAAAATAATATCATAATTTTTTTTTTTTATTGATATTTCATAATTAGAATTGGCTAAGAGGCTTACAGAAATAACATTAAAAAAAAAACTAAAATAGTAATGACACTCATCAAGAATAATGTACTGAGACTCGAATACAAGCTTGATGATTTCTAAAGCTAGAACTGAAACTGATCTTCTATCTTCTACGTTTAAGAATTTCTCATCTTCTCCAAATCTCTTAATGACCTGAAAACCTTGCAACAAATTACAAATATGAATAAGGCTACTGATATCCAATACCCAGATCATTATATCAAAAAGAGAGAAGTTACAAGGTGTTATCACATAAGTACCTTATCCAGCAACTGATTGCTTCTTCTTCTTTGATCTGTTCGGATAAAAAAAAATGATATACTAAGAATAGTTCCTCTTTCAGTGACCCTGCTTCTTGCAAAAGAAGCACTCTATCTGACTTTGATCAGTCTTGAACTTGAATTTCTGGGACTGACTCCCAGCACCTGGCACCTTCTTATTCTTATTCTTTTTTTTTTCTTAAAGGGATGATGATTACTCGAAGAAGATCCTCCTACTAGATTCACTGTCTCCTTATGGAGCTAGTGTTCCTTCTCAAAAGTCTGTAGTAACCCCAACAGACCGTAGTAGTTGACTACAGATTTCGTCATTCTGAAATGATTGAGGAATGGTAGGTAGGACTTGGGTAGGGAGTTCAGGATCACTTTCTTATCTAGTTGTTCATGCAAAGGGAAGCCAAGTTTGCTCATTTTTTCAATCTACTTGATCATGTACAATACATGATCGATAACAGATGCACTCTCCCTCATTCGAATGTTGAAAATAGCGTAACTAATCTTGTGTTGCTCAATATCGTCAGGAGTACCAAAGAAATCCCTCAATATTTGAAGTATTTTCTCTGGCTAAGCCTCTTCAAATTTTCGACTGAACTCGTCGTTCATAGAGGCCCGCATAATGCAACAAACCCTGGTGCGATCGTTGAGCCACTTTAAATAAGTATCTCAGACCGCACCTCGGGCATTGGGAGTAGGCTTCTTAGGTGTTGGATCCGTTATCAAATAAAGGATCTTCACGTGCTTCAAGACTATCTTTAACTTTCGATATCAATTATCAAAATTCAGTCCAGTAAGCTTCTCACTGTCCAACAATGATCGAAGCGATAAGTTTGAGGCCATATCTGCACACATAAAAAAAATATAAAATCTAATTAGTATATGAATTTGTTAATCTTGAAGATTTGGATTTTAGTCTAAAGGTCCTCCTACTATTTTATACGAATTGATAGTCTCTACCTCCAATTCGAAGAATTACCTTAATTTCTTAGTGGGTATTAGAATCCACACAGACTACATATAGGTCCGAGGATGGCTTGATCAATCTATATGCCCCTATGGGTAGGTTCTCAATCAATTATTTCTCCAAATAACTTATAGTATTTAATTTAGTCCTAGATTTTATTTCAGTAGGTGATGAGCCTCCATTAAAAATTTTGGTTAGGTCAAACCATTAACATGAGCCTACTCAGTGATTCTACCTAATGAGTGATCAGGCCTGAGGATGGCTCGATCAACCCAACCATCATCAGATAGTTCAACAGAGTCATCATATGATGAATGATAATTTCGTTATTCCGAGTGAACACCAGATGGATGGCGCCTGCAATGTCAATCATGAATAATGGATCCATTACCATTCACCTTAATGGGAGGCTATGATCTAGTTATCACTATAACTAGCTCATTTTAGAGATCTAATAATTTAAAAAATTTAGTTAGTTTAGAGAAGAAGAGAGAAAAAAAAAATCAATCAGTAGACCATAATCCTCCCACTGACTTCACCAAGTCACTGAATTGGGTTAGGTCATGATGATTGAACTGGCACCTAGATCAGTCACACTGATCAAGCTTAATGGCATGGGCTAACTCGAATCACTTAGCGATCTAACCAAACACTAGTTCACCAAATTGGTCAGGCAAGTGAGATCGGTGGGAAGGTCTGCTTAACTTGTCTTAGACATCATCAAAATGGTTAGATAAGCCGCTCTCAATTAAAAACCATCAGTCAAAATGTCAAATTTATCTTAGACACCAATTGGTTAACTAGTTTTGATTTGACCAACCTAATGATTCGGGTTCAACCACTGAGCCACAATTAAAGTCCATTTGGTCTAATTAAATACATGAACTTGACCATCTACAACTATTGTACTAGAGAAACCCTGATTTATTTAGTTTAATGTTTGATTAGACTTAATCAATTTCTCTACATGGTCAATCAATTTTTTGATTCTAATCTTAGGTCTAATCCAATTAAAGAGAAGGACCTAATTTGAGCTAACTCATGCCCCATGTTTTATGCAATGTCATTAGATCAAAATCACAATTCTAAATCTATTGGGTTTAATACTTAATTCTTAATTAAGTTTTGCATCAACATGGTTAAGATTTTGAAAATAATTTTTTATGTAAATTTTTTATATCAAATTATAAAATTTTTTAGATTAAATCTAATTTTTTATAATTTTAAATTAAAATAATTTTAATTAATTAAGATTAGATGTAACTAGTTTCTTCACAACTTGCATCACATACAACAATACTTAGGGTTTCAAGATCTAAGATTTTGTAAGAAAATAAGTATTCTCTTTTCATTTTCTTCTTCATGAGACCTCACAGTGGCATCCCTACACATCATAAAGAGCACCCCATTGAATGGGAGGAGAGGGTCATGAAACTCTACTTGCTCCTATGACCGAACGGCTTGGTGATTATCCAATCTGAGTACTTTGCTACTCAGAACATCTAATCTAAACAGATGATTATCAAATCTGAAAATAAACTAATTTAGATCTAATTTAAATCATAAATAATGAGATCAAATAAAAAAATCAAATCTAAAGTTATATTAATTCATATCAAAACAACCATGCTCTGATACCAGTTGAAAAAAATATGTGGTAGTGCAGTACATACAATTTAAAAATTTTATGCAGCAAAAATAAAAAATTAAATGATTTAATCCTAATCACATATATAAGATTCTATCTTAGACTACCATATCATGATCTTTGATATAAAAATATATACTTTAGATCTGAAAATAAAAATCATATCGATCTCATCGATGCTGAAATTTTAGATCTAACTATTAGATCTACCATAAGAATCAAAATAAGTTAAAGATCATTATCAAATAAATTTGATCTTGATCTCCTCTGGTCCAATGATTGGAGAAGATATTTTTTAAATCACTCGCAGCCACACGGAGTCATCTGGCCTCTACAGGAAGATCCACGTGAAGATAAGCGCAGATCAGGGACTTGGAGGTGCTAGCCTGTAAGCAACTTCGACAGCTGATTTGTTCCTCCTTCTTTAAGTACCTTGGACACTCCAAAGCAAGAGAAGATTAAGAGAAGAAGAAGAAGAGGCTCTGAAAATAAAAATCAGTAAGGGTTTGATCATTGGATGTCCAAGAGAGAGGATCCCTTTTTATAGATTAGGAATTAGGGTTTTTCAGGGAAGGGCACCAAGAGTTAACGCCAAAATCTCCTTTTGGCATTCCAAAAAATTCTAAAAAAAATATTAAGATATGGAGAAGAATTTTGGAGTTTCACATGCCAAAGAATTCTTTAATAAAAATAAGAAAAAAATTAATATGGTGCCAACAATATTTCATATATGAAAAATTCCTTTCTTAGTTTACCTCTTATCTCTGATTTGGATAGCATTCGAATTGGGCAAGAGATAATATTATGACTCATAAGCTATTGCTTCCTACTCTTATTGGACTCTCTATCATGATGCCAAAAATCACAACCCAAATCCAATTAGGCATGGAGAAATTGGCATGGGTTCAGGAGTGGCGTAAGAGATAAGGATAGAGTCCTAGTTTGACTTGGACTCTTCATTTTTAATTTAATTCAAATCCAAATTAAATTTGGATTGAACCCACTAATAGAAATAAACTTAATCCAATTAGAAACTTAAATATCTCATCAAATTTCTAACTTAATTAGAAATTAGTCGAGTCAAAATCCTGATCGAATCAGGATCAAATTTTTCTTGTAATCAGTTCGATCATATCAATCCCAATTAGAGTCGAATTGAATCTAATTCAATTAGACTTGATCCAAAGCTCTTTGCTCAATCAAATTGAGTCAATTATTAATCTAATTACTAATTAATTCTTTAAAAATAGTAGAGTCTCAGTCCTAGTGGGACTCTCCCCCAGAGTCCTAGTTTGAGTAGGACTCTTCACCAGAGTCACAATCCAATTAGACTCTTTAGCCATCAGATTTGATCAAATCTTCTAATGCGTGTGACCTCATATATTTGAATCTAAACCGGTAGCATAGGAATAACTTTCTATACTAATTAATGTAACTATCTAGCAATGATGACCCGATGATCGGATAGGTCGAAGTATTGCAAAGTAACCTTCTAGAACCTACTGGTGTATAGCTACTGTATAATTCATCCCTTTGACCCAAATACTCAAGGTGATCTAGGGTTTAGTTGTCCATCTTAATTTAGTTGACCACATTGTATTTCAAGCTTTCAAGTCTATCTCATGGATTACCTTGGTTAAGATTTTTACTGAATTGAAATACACTGATGTATATCTCCTACTAATTCGAAGGAGTCAATTCCATCTTGACTCACATACCAACTTGATAAGTACTTGACTGTATCTAGTAGCCTTCCATCATTGAGTTAAAAACTCAGATGGTCCAATACTAAAGTACAGTGAGTTGCTTACAAGTCACCGTAGTGATCTCAGATTGGAGGGACACTTATACCCATACCCTTCACAAGCTACTCTTGACAGCAAAGTATTCGACACATGGTCACATTCGATGCGAATGTACTCCTACATTCCATCTGCATGACATAACAGTATCTCTACACTTTTGGGTTAAGAGGACAACCAACTCATAATACACGCAACAACCTATACTCGATAATGCTATCATCCTATTAATAGCATATCATTTGGTCATGAATATTTTTAAGAACTTAGTGACAAATCCTCTTTTATCACTTAATTATAGTCCTAAAGACTTCATTACAATGTAGGAGTTTAAAAATGGATAATTTGTAATAAAAATATTAAATAACTTTTTGTCACACCTTCGATCTGAGTTCGTGAATTCGAGGTCGCGGCAACTGCCGCATACTTATGAAGAACTCTCTCATAAGTATGCAAAGCATCTCATCACGATATCAATGCATCACAGTGAAATAAATTTAAATAATTATTATTTAATTTTAATTCAAATAATTAAATCAAATATCTTACATCCAATAAAGTTTCACTAAAAATAAAATAATAGATCTAAGTTCAATAAAGTTGATAATATTAAATCTCGTCTCTAAAAGCTCTATCCTAACATTATTATCCATGCTCGTAATTAATTATCTGAATCTAAAAAATAATAATAAAAAAAAGAGCACACAGTCTAGTAAATAACAAATATCTCAACTAGATATTTTAGATATTGTATAATATTCAAGAATAATATGATGAATAAACATAAAAATATATTTCATGCTAATTCAATGTAAATCCAATCTTTTCAAATATTTATATACAATATAGTCATAAATTTGATTTGAATTAAAATACTCATAACTCAACAACCTCGACTATGACCAATGTTTAACCTCTTTTGGTAGAGTCCACTGAATACCAGCGCACAATCCCCACTGGCTGGATCCACTGAATACCAACATACAACCCCTACTGGCAATCCCCATTGACAGGATCCATTGAGTACCAACGTATAATCTCCATTGGCGAAACCCACTAAAATATAGTTAGACTGAGAGCATAAATCTGATCTATATCAAAATACTTTTGTATCATAACATATCATAATTTTCACTGAACATATGCATAATCAATAAACTATAGTATTTCAGAATCATTTTTCATTCAAAACATAATTTTATAAATCATGCATAATTCTAAGAATAATTATTTACTTTCAAAATAGATATAAAATATATCAGGAAAATGATTCATTACTTATCTTTTACAGATCACTGAACAAACAAATCGATTAACCTTTAGGAGATTGTTCAGTGCCTATTATTCAAAATTATATTCTTGTATTAATTTTAATTTAAAATTAGATCTAAATAAATCCTAAATTAAAATCTTATTTGAGATCGGTCCCTTCACTAAACTCGATCAAAATCATCAAAAGGAAGCCTTTCACCAGGCTAATCTTAAAAAGATAACTTTGAGAGAGAAAAATCTATCAAGAGAGAGAAATAAAAAAGAGAGAGAAAGTAGAGAGAGAAAATCCAACATTCTAGAGAGAGAAAGTAAGGGTTCAGACTAAAGAGAGAGAGAGAAACTCTCTCTTTTTTTATTTTTTTAGTTATTTATTTTTTTCTTTCCTTTCTCTTTTTTTTCTCTTTTTCTTTTCTTTTTTTTTTCTTCTTTCATGGGAGAAGGAACCCATGTCCGTCTCTTCCTTCTTTTCTTCCTTTATAGAATAGGGGAGGTCTTCCTCCCCTTTGTTTTTGAACTAAGAGGCCCCCACCCCTATTGACATCCCTTAAAACAGGAAGAGCAGTCCCCGATGATGCCCTGCCAGCTAGTTTCGGTGACCGACAATGGCAAACAGGGATGGAAACAGAGATGGAATGCAAAACAGGGGAACAAAATTTTTTAAGGGATTTTCAGCAAATTAACTTGAAAAAATTCAAGATTAAAATCCCTAAAAGATTGAGGGAATAAGAGAGAAGAGATTTACCTAATTTTTGGAGGAATTTAATCTGATTTTTGGTGGCTAAAATGAGATTATTCCATCGATGAATAGGATGAAATCAGAGAAAAAGAACAGCAATCTTTGGTGATTTTTTGATGATGATGAATCAAAGGGTTGAGGTCCTTAAATAGATCTCTAAAGGGAGAGTTTCAATTTGATTCCAGTCAGATTTTTTTTAGGTGGTATTTGGATTGGATTGGGAGAAGAACTCCTTCACGAGTTCTTCTGGTTCCACACTCACCACCCACAACCTAGCACGTGCCAAGCATATGCTGGCTTCAAAGTCTATATTTTTTTATTATTATTTTTTTATAATGCTTTAAGATCCGTGTAGATTTATTTTTGATAATTTTAGGATATCACACTTTTATCAATGAAAATTCATATACAATTTACAAGATGAGCACAATCGTCTAATGATTGATTTTGGGACACATTTTCCAACACAATGTCCAACTTTCTAATTCTTGAAGAATATGCACTTGTGAATTGATTAGGGCTGCCATACCACTCATAGACTTCCTTCTTAAAGCATCTGCCATCTCATTTGCTTTTCCAGGATGGTAATTAATGGTCAGCTTGTAATTCTTAATCAGCTCTATCCTCCTCCTTTATCTCAAATTCAGCTCTTTTTGTGTGAATATATACTTGAGGTTCTTATGATCTATAAAAATTTTATATGGTAATCCATACAGATAGTGTCTCCAGATCTTTAGGTCTAAAACTACCGTAGCTAGCTCCAAATCATGGGTAGGATAGTTTTGCTTATGTGATTTAAGTTGTCTGGAAGCATATGCTACTACCTTCCCATTTTATATAATAACACATGGAACTCTTTTCTAGAGGCATACTATAAATAGTAAAATTTTCACTTCTAGATGATAAAATAAGGATAGGAGCTGATACTAAACATCTTTTCAATTCTTGGAAGCTAATCTCACATTTCTTTATCCAATCAAATTGGTTCCTTTATGAGTTAGCTCGATCAGAGGCACTACTATGTAAGAGAATCCTTCCATAAATCTCTTATAATATCTAGCTAGTTTGATAAAGCTTGGACCTTCATCATATTAATCGGTAGGCTCTAGTTTACAATTGCCTTGATCTTCACTAAGTCTATGGATATGCTTTTTTTAAAGATTATGTGTCAAGGAAAGAGATGCTCTCAAGCCAAAACTAGCACTACTTCAGCTTTCATGTTCCTCCTGACTCCTGGAATACACTAGAATATCATCTATGAACACAACTACATAGTGATGCAAGTAAGATTTGAATTCCCTATTCATCATATCCATAAAGGTGGTGGAAGCATTTGTCAACCTAAAAGGCATGACCAAAAATTTCTAGTGTCCATATATGGTTTGGAAGGCTGTTTTGGGTACATCATCAAGATTGATTTTTGATTGATGATATCCAAACCATAGATCAAGTTTGAAAAATACTCGAGAACCCAAAAAGTGGTCAAATATATCATTGATCTTTGGCAAAGGATATTTATTTCGATCTATCAATTTGTTCAGCTCTCTGTAGTCAATGCGTAACCTCAGACTCCCATCCTTCTTTTTGACAGAGTGTATTGGAGCACCTCATGGAGGGATACTAGGCTTAATGAAGCCCTTATCAAGTAGTTTTTGGAGTTGCTCTTTAAGCTCTTTCAATTTAGTTGAAGCCTTTTGATAGGGAGCTTTAGAGATAGATTTGGCACCTATGATTTAATCAATAGAGAACTTTATCTCTCTATCTGGAGGCAGTTCTAATAGATCCTCTAAAAATACATCAGAAAACTTTCTCACTATCGGAATACCTTCCAACTTCAACTCTTCTTGCTGAGTATCTAAGACACTATCCAAGTACTCCATGCAACCCTTCCTCAACATTCTACAAGATTGCATGGAGGGTATAGTTTTGATAGGGACATTCACTCTAATGCCAGTGAGGCCAAATGGTATCTATCCTGGAATCTAAAAGGACACTTTCTTCCTGAAGTAGTCCATCATGGCATGCTATAAAGCAAGCTAGTCCATCCCAAGGATGATATTGAAGTCTCTCATTTCTAAAACCATCAAATCAAATACAAGATCATGATCTCCGATGTTCACAGTGCAAGATAGGCAAACAATGTCAAGCACAATGACACTTCTATTCAGGGTAGAGACATACCATTCATAATCCAGAGTCACAGGCACAATGCTATCCTTTCTAGTAAACTTAGATGAAATAAAAGAGTGGATAGCTAGGGGATCAAATAAAACACAAGCATATGCAAATGTTGCTTTGATAATACCTATCATAAATTGAAGTTCTAGCATTACTCTCCATCATAACTTTCAACATATAAGATTGTGTAGTCTTAACCTTAAAAGAATTTTTGGGGTACTCATTACTACAACATTAGATGCCTATACATCTTGTAGAGTCATAACATAGATGTGGGTATGGATCTTTTGCTTTTGATATCCTCCTTGCCTTGAGGGTTGGCTCTAATAAGAAAATGATGTATTTGAAGTACTTTGAGTAGGTGGTGGGTTGGGTGTATTTTGGGAGGGTAGCTAATATTTAGAGTTTCAGTGGTGAGGATAGTCCACAGCCTTGTGGTCTTGTTGACCACAACCAAAATAGGCTTTGAAAAACTAGTGACAATCCTGCTGTAAGTGGAAACCTCTGCATTTGCCACATCGAGGCTCTTTCTTTGGCTAGTTCCCATTATCCTTTTGATGAGCTCATCGCTTTGACTGATTGTCGAAGAAACCACCAATTTGGATCTCTTTTTTTATTGCTGCTTCCTCTTCTGTTGCATATTGTCAACTTCCTACTCCATTATTTTTGCTAAATTGACCACCTCCCCATAGAAGATTAACCACATCAATTGCACTCCAACATGGATCTTGGGCCTTAGCCCTTTCTCAAATCTCTGGACCTTGATGTTGTCAGCAGCCACTAGATCTGGAGCAAAATGGGACAACTCTGTAAATTTAGCATCATGCTGAGCTACCATCATGTTCCCTTGAATTAGCCTTGTGAATTCATTTTTCTTCTCAAATTTGAGATTCTTGAAGAAATCTTTAAACTCTTGATAAAAGGTCTCCCAAGTAATTGGCCCATCATTTTCCACTGTCACTTGACAACTTCTCACCTTCAAATGCTTCCCTTGTAACTGATAAGCAGCAAAGCAGATATTTTCTTGGTCTATACATTCCATACTAGCAAATGCCTTCTCCATTTTCTTGAGCTGCTTCAGTGATTTGGTGGGATCACTAGATCCTTCAAAAGCAAGTGGTAGCAACCTGTTAAATTCTCCATCCCTCATTCAGACCTTGAAGATTAACCACATGTATTTTTAGGATGCACCATTTGTTGTATGAGTTCGTTTAGGGCTTGTATAAGATTTGTCATCTAACCCTCAATCCTTGAAGGATTAGTAGTCTCTTGTTTGTTGTCTGGGACATTGGAGATATCATCTTGCTGATGAGGAGGGCTAGTCGCTTGACTCTCACCCTACTTTAGTGAAGGTTTGGGAGCTAACCTAGCAACATTGGCAACTTGGGAGGTGTTAGCAGCTCAAAAAGCATTGACTGTTTGAGAGGCACCATGGGTTTAGGAGGCGTAACCATTTTAATGAGTGCATCATACATCTACCATACGAGAATTTTTCACAATGTCAGACAACCTTCTGGATTGGATTCGAGCCATCACAATCTATTTCACAAGAAAGAATTAGATCTAATACTATTATTGGTTATGTTATCACTAGTGATTAGAATCATCCAATTATAACCTAAATTCTACCCCATTCTCACTAACCTAAGCCATAGGGTCTTGAACCTAAGCTCTGATACACTTAATTTATCATGCCCCATCTTGATGGCTGGAGCCGGGCATGTGATAGATAGCCATACAATCTTTGGGTTTAACACCATAGAATATGCAAGGTTTGCCTTTTTGCTCATATATATTCGCATCAAACCAAACTTAGATAGTGGTAACAAAAGCAAATACTCTAAAATATTTATTCAATAAAAGGATAGTTCACAAAGACTAGTCACAATGAATAACTGAAAGTCCAAAGCAAATTTTATTCAAAGCCAAAACTAAACAAATGGCATCTAAAGTCCTATGCTCTTTACTACTTGGTCCCAAGCCCCATGTACTCTTTTGGATCTAAAAAATTAGAAAAAGAAAGTGAGCTTTACACACTTAGTAAGTTTTTAGTATCTCTAAGGGATCAAGCAATATTGAGTTCTTTTTTTCTAGATATAGCAATGGATAATAATAGATACATATGGCAACATAATTTTAATTTTTAAAACATGCCATGCATAACAGTATAACATAAAATTATGTCTCAGTCTTTGGTGACTACGCACATGATCAACCCTCTTACAAAGTCCAAGAAGACTAGCCCATGATACAAAACATGTGATCCATCAGCATGTACCATCCATTAGTCTTACAGATTATGCCTAGCAGGGAACTAGCCTTGATTTATGGCCAAAATTAACCCCATGATATGGCAAATAGATTAGTCTTGAAAATAAATATGTGATGCATCTATATGTGCAAGTGATTAGTCCTGATTGGCTAGGTCTAGAAGGACTAACTCTATCAATCTCGTTAGCCCTGACTGATTACACTTAGGAGAAATGTTAGCCCTGACTGATTATACTTAGGAGAAACTAGTATTTGACACATGGCTAATTAACAATCAATCTCGTTGGCTAGATCTAGATTATAGTCTAATTAGAAAGTTTTTCTCATCAATTTTCATATCATAGTCATTTTTATTTTCATATAAATCTTAAATTTGAAGTACCATATATCTCATTTTTAAAAAGCAATAAAATACTTTATTCAAAAATTCATGTAGAGGTGAACATGCATAATTTCTTTTCCAAATGTTGTATGATATTAAAATAGAGAAATCAATTTCTTTCAAATTTGTAGTTTGCGATAATCATATCAATCATCTTATGCTTGATCCATAATTTTGAATAAATATTTTTATGAGAGCATACAAATTATAAATAATTTTTTAATTTTTTAAATATTTTAATACATATTTATTTATAAATTTCAGTCTGAAATATATGATATGCACTAAAAAAATTCAGAGAATAAAGAAAACTTACAACCTTAGATCAATCTAATTTAAAAGTCACAGCCTTTGACTTAGAGCTCGATGTCTAGATTTGGTGCTCCTTTGGTATTGAAGGATCTGACACAATAATTTTAATAATGTTATTAGCCTTCAATTGAGAAAAATTAAAGTGAAGAGATAGAGTCTCGATCTAGATCAGGATTTGGGTTGGATTGCATATCTGATCAATGTAGACCAGTTCGATCATTAAAGAACTAGTCTAGATCCACTCAGATTGTGTGCTCGCTCAAAGAGAGAGATTCATATCAGGGTTGAATCTCTCTCTCTCTCTCTATCTTTTTTACTCTTTTTCTTCTTCTTCTTCTTTCTTTTCTTTTCTCCTTCTTCTTCTTCTCTTTCTCTCTTTCTCCCCCCCCTTCCCAAACTGAAATAGGGGTCTTTCTTGTGGCATAAGGAAATTGCTGAGAGGAGAAAAGAAGGGGTGGGGTCTGAAGGTGGTGCAACCAGGGTGGCTGGCATGGGGGTGGTGCGACTAGAGCGATGGCGATTGGAGGTGGTGGTCCGAATAGAAATGGAAGAGGGAAGAGAGAAAGAGGCACTGTCCTTAGCTATCTTGATGGTAGCTTTCTTGGCTAGGACGAAACAAGGGAAGGAGGAGAAAGTCATTGAAGCTGAGGAAGGCAGTTGAGCTTAGCCGGAGTGGTCAGATTTTGGTGGCCACAATAAGTCTAATCCACTGTCAACCAAGAAGGGAAAAAGAGGGAGGAAAAGGATGGCTCACAGTGATCTTCAGCGGTGAAGAACAAGGACTTGGGACCTTTAGGTAGCATGGAGGCTAGGATTTCCCAACCTCCAATGAAATCGAGTTGGAGGAGGACTCTTCCTCCTCCATACAAAAATAGGAGAATCATCTATTTCCAAATGCGAGGGGGGGGGGTGTGGGTGGGGTTGGGGGGGCATAGGCCATCAGGCCTCTTTTTTTTTTTCTTGAAATCAGGCCGCTCTCCAGGCACAAATCACATGGTCACCAAATTTCTTCCCAAGAAAGAACATGATCACTTCTGTTATGGTTTGGGTGAGGTTATCTCAATTACCAATAGAGTATTGGAATAGGGCAATGATTTTGAAGATAGTTTTGACTACTAGCCAGCCAATGTTCATCGATGAGTTCACAGATAAGGTCTAACATTTGGGTTATACTAGGGTTTGCATTAAGGTATATCTTATAGTCATGATGGACAATTTATGGCACAAAATTGCTCTTTTGGTAGTTGTTTATCTACAAAAATATACCTATAGTCTACTATTGGTGTGGCTGATTGGGACATCTAGGGTGAAATAAATTTATCGAAGCAAATCTATTATTGTTGAAGAGTCTAGTGGTGGTAGCTCAGAGTATGTCCATATTGCTGGTTGTGCCATCACACCACCCAAGAAGTTGTTTAGTCTGTGGCTTGTGGCAATAAAGAAAAGAAACCCTAATCTTGGGTTGGTGGGGGAGGGGAGGGTGAGGAGATCGATGATCGAGTCATCAATGGGTGACCCAGTCATTTCAGATCAACGAGTTAACTTGTCACAGCAATAGGTTGTAGCTGGATCAACTCAAAGACATGATTCTCTAGGTAGAATTATTTTGGAAGTGGGATGGAAGAGCTCGCTAAAGTTGCCTCGCTTGTGTGTTCTAGTGAGGGCCTAGTTAATAAATTTGGGCTTTTGGAAATGGTGGAAAATTGTAATGAGGATTCTACTTTTAATTTTGTTTCTTTCACTATTGGACCTACACCAACTTATTGTAAAAGGGCCCTATCACCTGCTTGTGGTTCGGCTAAACTAGTTGGTAAGGGGATGCAAAAGCATGTGGAAAAAGCTGTGGTTTGGAAGTCTCAAGCATCAGCCCATTTAAGGGAGCCCAATTGTTTGTAGATCAAAACCAGCTTGGAAATTGAATCAGCCTTTCTGGGCATCATCTAACAAACTACTTATTTTTCTTCTATATATTCCCCTCAAACTGGTTTTGAGGCGTCTTCTTCATTAGGCCATGGGAAAGGTAAATTGCTAGTTATGTCTCCTACATCAAATACTTCAAGTGAACGGCCAAACGCTAATCAAATTTATCAAGACACTACTCAAGATGAGCATGGTAGGGCAATAATTTTAATGAAGAATGCTCTGGGGTAAATTCTTTCGACAAAGAAAATAGAGGAGGAGATGAGCTTTCTTCAACCCATGGAGCTGCAGGTTGTTGATGATCAGAGTGATGCAAATCAGAATTCTAGTAGTATACGATGAAGATTTTATTAATGGAGCTGTAGGGGCCTGATAAACCCTCCTTTTCACCAAATATTAGAAGATTAAGTTACACAATTCTTATAGTTGCATTTTCTTTGAAACAAGATTGTTAGGTAGAAGTTTATATCTAAGGCACAAACTCATGTTCCACTTAGTTGGTGTTTTTATGCTGTGGAGTCTTAGGGCGTTAAGGATGGTATTATTGTGATTTGGTAACAAGGTAATATGAAAATTGAAGTTCTTAATAAGAATTCACAACAAGTGATTTTTGTTATTATAGAGATAAGACAATATTTATGGATTTTGTTAGCTACATATGCAAACCCGAAATTCCAGCATAAATGTTTTCTATAGAAAAAGGCTTCTGCTATTATTAGTCAAGATCTACTAACCTTAATTGTAGAGATTCTAAATGTATGGATAGGCCTTCTGAGAAGATGGGTGGGAAGCCTTTCATTGAAAAATTAGTGTTCAGGAATTTCAGTCTTTCATATCGTTAAATGATCTGTCTGATTTAGGATATTCAAGTCTTCACTTCACACATTGTAATAATCAAAATGGTTAGGTGAGGATGTGGTAGAAATTGATAGAGCTTTTGCTACTAGAGGATGGATCTTGATTATCAGGTGCATCGTATACCTCAAATTGCTTCTGATTATTACCTTATTTTTATCAAGATTGCTCTTGAAATTTCATGCAAATCTCATTTTAGATTTGAAAATTCTTGGTTGTATAACCCTCACTCTTGGGACATTGTCCATCATATGTGGAACATTCATGTCGAGGGGATGCCATGTACCATGTGACATGAAAATTGAAGCTTACTAAGAAGGGGTTGAGATCATGGAATAAAAGGGTAGTGGGAGATGAGAATGCCAAAAAGTAATTATAGAGATACAAAAGGAGTGTAATGAAGGAGGTCTTTCTGATGGACATTTGTTTATTCTTCAATCTAGTCTTGCTCAACATCACTTGCTTGTATGCCAACAAGAAACTATGTGAAGACAAAAGTCAAGAATTAAATGACTCAAGGAGGGTGATAAGAATATGAGGTTTTTCATCAGGCCACTATTATTAGGAGGAGATGGAATGTAATTTATTTTTTTAAAGATGGTAATAGAAAAATTATTAAGGATAAAAAATTGCTTTAGAAATGAGTTGTTTAATTTCTTTAGTGCTTGATGGAGGAGTGATGAGGAGGATACATACTTGATTATTGTCCAACATTCTAATACTATTTTATTTGAATATGATAATGTGATGCTTCTTTGGGTGGTCTTGGATGCTGAGGTTGAATCCACATTGCAGTCTATGTTAGTGGTTAAATCTCCTATGCATGATGGTTTTCAATTTTTTTCTTTAACTACTATTGGTCGGTTATTTGAAGAAATGTATGTCGTGCAATGCAACAATTTTTTATCTCTTGTTGTGTGCTAGCCTAATGTGGAAGCACACTTCTTGTACTCTAATCCATGAGAGGTTAGATGCATCAATCCCATCCCATTGTCATCCAATCAGTTTATCGACCACTCTATGCATGATAGGCCACTCTAATCCATGATAGGCCATCTGAGAAGATGGGTAGGAAGCCTTTCATTGAAAAATTAGTGTTCAGGAATTTTAGTCTTTCATATCCTTAAATGGTCTGTCTGATTTAGGATATTCAAGTTTTCAGTTCACACGTTGTAATAATCAAAATGGTTAGGTGAGGATGTGGTAGAAATTGATAGAGCTTTTGCTACTAGAGGATGGATCTTGATTATCAGGTGCATCATCTACCTCAAATTGCTTCTGATTATTGCCTTATTTTTATCAAGATTGCTCTTGAAATTTCATGCAAATCTCATTTTAGATTTGAAAAGTCTTGGTTGTATAACCCTCACTCTTGGGACATTGTCCATCGTGTGTGGAACATTCATGTTGAGGGGATGCCATGTACCATGTGACATGAAAATTGAAGCTTACTAAGAAGGGGTTGAGATCATGGAATAAAAGGGTAGTGGGAGATGAGAATGCCAAAAAGTAATTATAGAGATACAAAAGGAGTGTAATGAAGGAGGTCTTTCTTATGGACATTTGTTTATTCTTCAATCTAGTCTTGCTCAACATCACTTGCTTGTATGCCAACAAGAAACTATGTGAAGACAAAAGTCAAGAATTAAACGACTCAAGGATGGTGATAAGAATATGAGGTTTTTCATTAGGCCACTATTATTAGGAGGAAAAGGAATGTAATTTATTTTTTTAAAGATGGTAATAGAAAAATTATTAAGGATAAAAAATTGCTTTAGAAATGAGTTGTTTAATTTCTTTAGTGCTTGATGGAGGAGTGATGAGGAGGATACATATCTGATTATTGTCCCACATTCTAATACTATTTTATTTGAATCTGATAATGTGATGCTTCTTTGGGTGGTCTTGGATGCTGAGGTTGAATCCACATTACAGTCTATGTTAGTGGTTAAATCCCCTATGCACGATGGCTTTCAATTTTTTTCTTTAAATACTATTGGTCGGTTATTTGAAGAAATGTATGTCGTGCAATGCAATAATTTTTTATCTCTTGTTGCATGCTAGCCTAATATGGAAGCACACTTCTTGTACTCTAATCCATGAGAGGTCAGATGCATCAATTCCATCCCACTGTCATCCAATCAGTTTATCGACCACTCTATACAAAATTGTCCTTAAATTGATGGCTAATGATGCAACATGTTCTACATCCACTGCTACAGGAAAGGGCTATGGCAGCGGTCGATAACTACTGTCATAGCCAAAATAATCACTATCATAGTCTACGATAGTGGTTCCGTAACCGCTGCCACTGTCGCCATCACTGAAGGTCTATAGCAGCGGTTATTACAGTGGTTTACATAACTGCTACTATACATCAGATATCGCAGTGGTTGCTTAACCACTGCTATATCTTTAGATATCGCAGTGATTTATAAACTGCTGCTATAGAGCCTATAGCAGTGGTTAGGTAACCGTTGCTGTATCTAAAGCAACGATTATCCACCTATTGCTATAGCTTCTATAGCAGCGGTTATTCAACCACTACTATATCAAGTATATAGTAGTGGTTATTCAACCGCTGCTATAGAAGCTATAACCCCAATAGAGCAATCGCTACTTTAAACTCTATTGCAGCCATTAAGAAACCACTGCTATAGACTACGACAGCAGTTGTGCAACCGCTGCCATAGTTCTATGGTAGCGATTGGCATGTACCATGATAGCGGATGGAATGGATATAGCAGTGGTTGTGCAATCGCTGTCATAAACTATGGCAGTGATTTTTTAATTACGACAGTGGTTTCCTGTAGTAGTAATTTTGAATTACTTAAATTTATTATTTTTTACTTGATAGATACAGTTCAATATATAATTACTCAAACTAAAACTTACGAGAACCAAAAATTTTATATAAAACTTAATAATAATGTAGAAATGTATCTCAAATACTTAAATTATATTATTGATCAAATTATATTATCATATTTTTTAAATTAAAATAAAATACATCAAAAATCTCCTAAATCAAAATCCTCGTCTCTAAGCATTTCATCATCACTGGGAGGGGATGAAATAGGAGCTGGAGCTGAAATGCTAGCCAACATATTTTGATTGCTCAAAAAATCAGCTCCAAGATGAGTGAAGAGCTGACTCACTATAGCGGATATGATGCTCTGTAGCTACGATGCGCGCTCCTTAGCCTGAGATGCATGCTTCTAAGCCTGAAATTCATGCTTTTGAGCCTAAGCTGCCTACGCTAAGGTCTCATCAACCTGCTCCTAACTGATGATCTCAAAAGTATATGAGAAGATACTCGAAGTAGATCAGTAGCTCATCGGCATATGTCCGAGACTGCAATGAATCCTTCTAAAGTGCTCTGATCCCAAGATCTGAGACAGATGGTCATGGGGGCCAGAGTCGTTCGGGCCCTCACTCTCAAGCATGTCTAATTGCTCCTGTAATTATAAATTCAAATAAAATATGATAAAAAATACTATAATACTAATCATACTCTAATTATATATTACTTACAAAAATTTTTTTGATCGCGACGTTCATCGGCCTACCCTTCTTGTCCATACGACTCGATCGGAAGATGGTGTTATGGGTGGGCATCATTCCCTCTCTTGTTAGTTATAACAATCAGTTAGCTTATTAGAAATATGCTAAAAAATAACAACTCAATAACTTATAAACTAAAGGGTTGGAATTCATTATCTCTTTATGCACATGACTGGCCATAGACTCACGGTCGAGAGTGTGCGTATACTCCTGAGCAGCCCGATTCTTCTGATCCCAATGAAATGCAGTCTAAAAAATATTTAAATCACATAAGTTAAAATCAAATATAATTATCAGTGTAATAAAAAATTCACAAGTTATAAATTAAACCTGAAAGTCCTAGCTCCTCCAATGTTTGACCATCCCCTCCCACTAACTCGGGGGACAGTCCTGGATCCAAGGAACAAGCTCTTCCTCAGTGTCCCTATGGTTCTCTAGCCATCCTCTATGGAGGTTGACCTTATAGTTCTAGTATAACTCTCCAATCTTCTACAGTCAGACATCTCAAGCCCTTTCTGTTAGAAAATACTACGATTTCGTACATGTAGCTCAAAACTTTTTCTAGACATCTATGTAGTGAAAATAAATAAATTAAAATAATTTTAATTTATTCATGTACTAGATCAGATCTGAAAATTATAGTAAGAATATTGATATGAATATGTACCCATGATCTGATATCTGAAACAGAAAAATAAACTATTAGAAAAATAAAATGGAGATCGAATTTCCATACCTCGGATCCTGCGGATGTCCCGGGTTTTGATCATAGCCGTGCACGCATCTGACCTCTGCTGATATCCACACAAAGCCACTTGATCGAAGCACTGAGATCACCGGTGTGCTAGCACCTTATAGATCTCGCTCCTCATCCATGGATCTTGATCTCTTCTTTTAGATCTTGAAGAAGCAGATCGCTGTGCGAACTCTTTCGCATAGATTAGATGGGATCTGAACCAGATTACCATGAAGAAAAATAGAATCTTTCTTCTTCTCTCTCTTTTCTCTTCTTAGATCTGATCTCTATCAGATCTGGGAGTGGACATGAAGGAAGAAAGGAGAAGGAAGTTGGGCGTTGGGGGTGTAAGAAAGAAAGAAGTAGGGCCTCACATCCTTTTAATGTCACAAACTCTTCACATCCCCTTTTTTTAATTTTTTGTCACACTCCTCATCTTATCTCATGCACACCCTCTCCATCACATCCAAGAGATATCATCTAAGGTGTTGAAATTAAATCAAGAATTGGAAAGGTGTGGAGATAAGGTTGCATTGCAAGAAAAAAAATCTCTTCTCACCATAAGCGCGCATCCCACCTTTCCCCAATTTTTTTTTCACACAAAAAAAAAGCTTCCATGCCTCAATCTAAGAGATTTCTATCTTATTTTGAATTAAATTCAAATAAAAAAATTTAGATAAAAAAGACTTTCAGATAAGGTGGGGTGCCAACTATTGGCGCCCCCTCTCCTTTCACACATGTGAAGAAAGAAGGATGAGAAAAATAACACCTCACTTTTCTTTTTAGTATGATTTCTGGAGAGAGAATCTTAAGAAACTTGAGCTCTCTAATTCATGGTTCATCCAATTCAAATAGAGCCTCAATCAAATTCAAATTGAGTTTGAAATGAGTCAAATTCGAAAAGGCTGTCAAGCCTGATCCAATCAGGCTTGAAATCCAAATCTGATTTGGATAATTGAATCTAATTAATATTAAATTAAATTAAGTATAATTAAATTAAATTTGATTTAAATTAATTAAAACTTAATTTATAATTTAATCAGTCTTAAAAAAATTATAACACTTGTAATTAAGTCCCTGCGCTAACAATTAGCAGCTGCCAAAATCGTAACGCTTACAAATTAATAGTTTCTAATATTCAAACTATCAATCCGATTGATAATTCAAATATGATCCAAACCATTGATCAAGTCATGCTTCTTTTGTATATGATCCCTCAAGTTTTATTCTATCTGGTAGTAAGAGATACCATAATCTCCATCATAGTATCATCGAAACTCTTTTCGATGGACTGAAACGATTCCAACTCACCTCAACAAAGATCATTGATCCAAAAATGATCTTAATGAGTTCTCACGATTCACCAGTGACGTCTAGCAACATATAGTGGTAACCCAGCAAAATAAAAAAGTAAATCCCTTGGTGCAGTTATCATGTGATACAATCCCTCTATCGAGAGTCTCGACTGGATAGAGATCATGGAGAACTCGTCAAACCCCATCGTCAGTCATATGCTAGATTGGCTCGACTCAAATTCATTTGTGAGTCTCGTGAAAATTCTTTTTTAGTATTCAAACTTACTATGGCAAAAATTTTCTGAACTCAGTCTTACGAATCGCATAGGACTTCTCCTTTTCTATCAAGATTGATAGATTCCATCTAGGTGTATCCTACTCCAAACAGTGAACCTGAACTTACATAGCCAACATACACAGCAAGGACCCATATGGCTAGGGACCAAAAAAATGTGCAGTCAAACTATGTAGCCTCATTGTGAATAGCCAATATACCATAGGTCAAAGGACCAGTCACACCACTACTGTATCGAGAGATCACTGACGAGTGAGTAGACATCCAAGTGGTTTCTCATATTGATTATGCTCAGTGTAAGTTATTCTCTAACAACCACCTGCACTCTCACCCTAGTGTCTTATACCGCAGACTCGAGACTCATCTGTCCTAAAGAAAGATGATCCATGCACCGATCTCAAATGGATTGATCATTGTCCTCTGTGACGATCCTTTGATCAGGAGCATTTAAAAATTAACCACTAATGATGTATGTCTCAAATTCTCAATATCTTAAGGATATGCAAAATCATCTTTATTAATTTTTAGGATAAATCATAGATATATAAATATGATTAGTTATTAAGACTGTCTAACAAATACAAAACATGCCCTATAGAAAAGTATATGTCAACCAAGATTGGCTTCTAAGGCACACATTCAACAAACTCCCATTTGCACTAAAGCCAATCTGTCATATACCTAAGCCCCATCTTCTGAATACAGGCTTTAGTATTTAGCTGGCTAAGTGACTTGGGCCTACCACATTCTATGTGGAGTCTACTCTCTTCATCTCCATGTATTTCTACTGGAGGTAATCGCGTATATTTGTTCTATATGCATGTATTTCTAGCGAGACTTTGGCTCATTAGCGAGGGCTATGGACCATTATCTTTGCAGTACAATGTCATAGCATCCAATGGTATGACATCTAATTCTACAACTATCATAAGAATCAGAATGCATCTTGCACATCTATAGCATATTCAGCTTTATTGGTCGATTACCTGGAACCCTTCCATCATATCGAACCAACATAACTTAAGAATACATGCTGATGTAGATATTCTATTATCAGCATCAGTGTATCCTCCCACTCTTAGTCTATCCTTTCTTCAAAGATGAGGAATAATTTTTTAGTGCTTCTCAAGTATTAAGGATATTTTCACAGCAATTCAATGCTCCCAGCCTGGATTCAACTAATATCTGCTCGTGACTTTCACAGCAAGATATAGCAAGTCGAGTACATAGCATGGCATACACCTATGCCCTAAAGGATAATAAATCTCTCTTGAAGGTTTCAATGCTGAACTCTTTCAGCACCTCTTCTATGTACTTATGTGTGAAAACCAAACATCCTTTTAGGATCTATCTTTATAGACCTTTTATTTTCAGAATATTTGACCTAGGTCATTGAAAAGAAAAATTCTATATGAACCACATCATAATCGATGTCAGTATGGGACCCTCCTACTGATCTTCATGTAACTACATGATTCCTCATGTCATGTCATTGTAGGTTTTGAGATCATCCCTATGTTCCCAATCTCCCTTGAGAAATACTTTCTCAGAATCCTTTGTAAGAATACCAAGTACTTTCTAAAGGATAGGAGATCCTACTAGAACTACGAGGTGGAGAAAGTACTATATATACTGGCTTATCTTAAATAGATTGTACAGGTCCTGTGATCATTATTTTTAAGAGATTTCTCTTTGATTTTATCCTCCCACTATTTTAAGAAAACAATATGATTGCTCACAATCATATTGTGAACTACTGAAAAAAAAATGATATCTCAAACACCTTTTGGGTACCCTATAAATGAGTTTTCACAGATCTATCCTCTAACTTGTCCATCATTTCATATCTCATATGGTGCGGTGAAATCAATTTTAGAGAAAACTTAATTTAAATTTTAGAAATTAAATTTTGCTTCTAAAGAAACAATAATTGAGCTAGTGATATTCATGATGGATGGACCATATCTCATATAGTGCCATCACTTCTCACAGATACATCATTGAGCTGAGATGTATAAGGAGAATTCCATCATGACACTTGTCATTTTTTTAGATAATGATAAATTTTCTATTTGGTATTGCATCTTCGATCTGATCGAAGTACCTTTAGAATTTTTTAATTTATCTTTTCTACTTCACATATGAATTCTTTGAACCATTCAAAGTCTTTCAGATTTGTATCTCATACATACCTATACCATGACTGCTCATCAGTAAGGATAATGAAGTAGTGATAACCTCCTAGTCTGGCTCATCAAATGGATCATACACATCATATGTGTACTAGGTAAGTATTTCAATGATCCTATTCTTTAACCATAAAAGATAGCTTGATCATTAATCTCAAAGAGATGATTCACAGACTAGATATGACTTAACAGTCAATGAGCCCAAAGTTATTTTCTTCAATCGATAAATCATTTCTTCTCATACATGACCTAGCTAAAGGAACCATCTATATACTTTAAGTTATTTGGTTTTGGATCTCTCAGACCCAATGGCATTCACTATTTTGCTCAAATAATTTTTTACAAATGCATCACACTATGCAAATGACAAAAATTAAATCCAAATGGTAATCATCGAGATTAGGTGCTCACAGCCTCAGTGCAACTTTTGCACAATTGCCGACTCAAAAGAATTCACCTTCCCTCAGTCCTCTTCCTTCCTTAGACCTTATATTAAAGTGCTAATATGTACTAGAGTCTAATAAAAAGAAAAAAATCGTAAGATTAATTTTGAGCAATTCGACATACTTTTCAAAAGGTGTCAATATTTTTTAGGTTTTCAGGTATGTACCTCTGAACTTTTCAAGTCCCTTAGCATATCGACCAATTCAGTTAAGGTGCTATAATATTTATTCATATAATAGTTTCATAAACTATCATATGAATCAAAAATTATAGGATCAAATCCATTAGCAATTTTTTATGCATAGTCATGTCGAGCTTTTCAAGTTCTTTAATATCCTTGATCATCGATCATGGACAAACTGTCCATCAGCATCTCATGCACTGTGCGACTCTGATCATCTCACAATTATTGCAGATGAATCAGCATGTCATTGACAGTCTACATGTCCTTATGCATATATTGGATCTCATCGACTATGGAATTTAATTTATAGCATCTAACCTAATTATCAATGTCCAACCATTTGTCAAGTATAGCTCGTTGACTATGGATTGGACAAGTGATGACATTAGATTAACCTGATCAAAATATATTTAATTTCTAAAAGCTAAGAACTATTCTTAGATTTTGAGCCAGAATATGTATTGATTTCGATTAAGTGGTTAATATCTAGGATTCGAGCTAGATTGTGGAAGCTGAAAAATTAATCACAGAGAGTAAAGATTTAATTAGATGATTGTACTTATAATAGTTTATTCTAGAGACTTTAAAAATAAAAAAAAGCTTCCACTAATTTTTTGAATCTCTCACACTCCTCGGTGGAGAAATGAAAATCCTAACGCGATAATAGTTCTAGTGGATGCTGCATCCCATCGATGTATGGTACCTCACCTAACAGTTATTGGTGATATGTATATCAATCGTGGACAACTCTTTATCTAGATGCTTCTCAAGCATATTGCAACGACTTGGTCTCTAAGTCTTATGGCTCACCTAACTGTTATTGGCACATTCCTTAATTAAGTCTGACCCACCGTTCACCAGTGAGTGCAAAACCATCATTGGGTCCCTCACCTAACAGTTATTGGCCCAACCTCATCTTTACCTGGGAATCTAATGCCAATAGAGTGGTTGTGCCTTTCTGATGCAACGAACACTGTAACCAGTCGAGAATGATCAATGTCAGAAAAGGCACCCGTATCTCTACAATGTGGAAGACCAGTAGACTTAATATTTAGTGAGGAGATTTGATTCAGGTCTCTTCTAATTAGTCACATACATCTGATGTAATGATAATCTATTTAGGTCAGTACATTTCATGTCTGACCAACCTAGTCGGCATGGGTGAACTCGGTTAACAAGTAACCAATACAAAATATAATCTCCCAAGATGGCCAGGTAAGTAAAGATGAGTGGGGTCCTCCCGTTGCTTTCCTTAGACACCAATGAATTGTCAGGTCAGCAATGAACCAATTAAATAACCACATCTAATACTTGCCTTAGACATCAAATTGATTGATTAGAATTAATTAGGTTAACCTATAGACCGGACTCGAACCACTGAGCCAAATTCGATCTTGACTTAATCAATTCACATCACATGTGAATCAATTTGACCAACTTAACTAAATTCAATTTTGAGCCCCTTTGACCTAATCCCAATCAACTCTTGATTAGGTTCGATCAACTGCTCAAAATCGAAAAGGTTCTAACTTGATTAATCAATGACCTAGTTGTAGTTTAGTCTCTAAACCTAATTTGTTCAACCCATACCCGAAGTCCATATTTTATACATTGAAATTTAGATCTTAAATTTATAATTTTAGATCTTATAATTTTAAATCTTAATTCTTAATTAAGTGCATTATGTACATAGATTTGGTTTAGATCTCGAAATATTTTCTAATCTAAACCATTTATATTATATCCCATACAATATGATTTTGCATAGTCGAATCGATTCATCTGGTACACAAATCGATTTATCACAGTGAGTCGGAACACGGAGATAAATAGAAACCTATAGACCTAGAATGCATAATTGAGTCGGTTCATCAGCAAATAACCGACCTACTAGGGTCTTGAGTCGACTCCAAAAAAATGAGTCAACCCACCAAGCATCGAGTGACCCAATTGAAAATCGAGTCGACTCCACAGGCATATCAGTCACAGTTTTATACTCTCATACAAACAAAGCCTAGATTTTGGATCTAGATTTTACAAAAATTAAGTTTTAGATCGTGTGTCAAACAATATATCAAATATAATATTTTAATGATAAAAATATATAAAAATATATGTATAATCTGATTTAAATTAAAAATATAATAATTATAATTTTTTATTATATTCATCTACATAGAAAATATCATAGTCGGCACCTCTACACGTCATAAGAGAGAACCCATCGAATGGCAAGAGAGAGACTTTGATCCCTTCATCATCTTATGACCGGACGGACATGGTGACTATCCCAATTCGATTACTAAGCTACTAAAAATTTAATCTAACATATACATTTAATCAATTAAAAATCAGATTAATATATTTTCACATGTTAAACATATGAACCATAACATAATCTATGCTGTAAGAAAATTTCAGCAACCATACTAGATCCAAATTACACCCTAATTAAAATTTTTAGATCTAAATTAATTTTAGATCACAATAATTCATGATTTATTTTAGATTTGAAATAATTTTAAATCTAAAATAAATTTATAATCACATTACAGTATGCACAAAAATCAGATCTAACTTTAATCGATGTTCTACATTATTCTAGGACAACCTTCAGCATAACAGGGGTTATGCCAGGGCAACTTATTTCAGAATGATGTGATCATCTTATTAGCTTTCAGATCTAATTTTTAAAATCAGATATCAGATCTGAGGGGTTTCATGTTCGTATCAGAATCTATACTCTGATACCACTGTTAGAAAATACTACGATTTGTACGTGTAGTTCAAAATTTTTTCTAAATATCTATGCAGTGAAAATAAATAAATTAAAATAATTTTAATTTATTCATGTACCAGATCAGATCTGAAAACATAATAAGAATCTTGATATAACATGTACCCATGATCTGATATCTGAAACAGAAAAATAAACTGTTAGAAAAATAAAACGAAGATCGAATCTCCATACTTCAGATCCTGCAGATGTCCTGGATTCTGATCGTAGCTGTGCACATGTCCGACCTCTACTGGTATCTACATAGAGCTATCTGATCAGAGCACTGAGATCATCGGTGTGCTAGCACTTTGCAGATCTCACTTCTCATCCATGGATCTTGATCTCTTCTTCCAGATCTTGAAGAAGCAGATCACTGCACGAACTCTTTCGCGTAGATCCGATGAGATCTGAACTAGATCACCATGAAGAGAAGAAGAACCCTTCTTCTTCACTTCTTCTCTCTCTTTTCTCTTCTTAGATCTAATCTCTATCAGATCTAGGAGTGGACATGAAGGAAGAAAGGAGAAGGAAGTTGGGCATTGGGGTGTGTAAGAAAGAAGTAGCACCTCACTCCTTTATAACGTCACAAACTCTTCACGCCTTTTTTTTTTTAATTTTTTATCACACTCCTCATCTTATACCACACACACCCTCTCCATCACACCCAAGAGATCTCATCTAAGGCATTGAAATTAAATCAAGAATTGGAAAGGTGTGGAGATAAGGTTTCATTGCAAGAAAAAAATCTCTTCTCACCATAAGCGCAGGTCCCACCTTTCCTTAATTTTTTTGTCACACAAAAAAAGCTTTCATGCTCCAATCTAAGAGATTTTTATCTTATTTTGAATTAAATTTAAATAAAAAAAAATTAGATGAAAAAACTTTCAGATAAGGCGGGCGCTAACTATTGGCGCCCCCTCTCCTTTCACGCACGTGAAGAAAGAAGGA
>NC_025997.2:36477628-36582500 GCF_000442705.2 Elaeis guineensis
TTCTGGTGAGATCTTGGCTCCTTAGCTAGGACTATGGCCATTATTCGCAGTAAAGAGGGATGGCATCCGATGACATCACTCCAAGCTCTGCGGCAAACTTCTTGTACCAGAATGCCTCCTTCGCAGCTTCGATGCAGCAATATACTCTGCCTCCATGGTGGAATCAGCAATACCGTCTGCTTGGAACTCTTCCAGCTAACTGCACCACCATTGCAAATGAACAGACTCCTCAGATGTCGACTTTCGATCATCTATATCAGACATAAAGTCTGAGTCTGTAAATCCTGAACCTGGAGTTCTCCATTCCAAAGACTAGAAACATATCCTTAGTCCTTCTCAAGTACTTAAGGATACATTTCACAGAAGTCCAGTGCTCTTCGCTGGATTCGACTGATATCTGCTTGTGACACTCACAGCATGGGCTATATCAGGTCGTGTACATAGCATGGCATACATGAGGCTTCCTATTGCGAAGCATAAGGGATCTTGCTCATGCGTTCAATCTCCTCAGGTGTGCTAGGGCACATCTTCTTGGAGAGATGAATGCCATGTCTAAAAGGTACTAAACCTCTTTTGGAGTTTTCATGCTAAACCTTTTAGCACCTCCTCTATGTACATCTTCTGTGAAAGTCCCAGCATCCTATTTGGTCTATCTCTATAGACCTTAATACCAGTATAAAGGATGCCTCTCCTAGATCTTTCATAGAGAACTCCTTAGACAACCATATTTTGACTGAGGTCAACATGAAAATATCATTTCCAATTAGGAGGATGTCATCTACGTACAGTACGAGGAAGACAACTGCTCCCACTGACCTTCTTGAACACACATGGTTCCTCCTCATTCTTGATGAAACAAACATTTTGATCACATCATTGAAATGAGTATTCCAGCTCCGAGATGCTTGCTTAAGTCCATAAATGGACCTTTGCAGCTTGCAGATCTTGTGATCATCATCACTGGATGTGAAACCAAGCGCTGTTCCATATAGATATCTTCCTCAAGATATCCATTTAAGAACACCGTTTTCACGTCCATCTGCCATATTTCATAATCGAAATAGGCTGCAACAGCAAGCAATGTGCGGATGATTTTAGCATGGCTACGGGCGAAAAGGTATCCTGATAGTCAATGCCTTCGCGCTGACTATAACCTTTCGCTACGAGCCTAGCCTTGAATGTCTCCATATTCCCATCTGCACCTATCTTTCTCTTGAAGATCCATTTACACCTAATAGGTACAATACCTTCAGGTGGATCTACCAAGGTCAGACTTGGTTTGAGTGCATCGAGTCAATTTCTGATCTCATTGCCTCTAACCATTTCTCGAGTCGATATCTGATATCGCCTCGTCATAGGTCTTGGGGTCATCACCATGAGCCCCATTTTCCATGAGGAACATTTTCTCTACTTCCTCTTGTATAGTACCTAAGTACCTTTCAGGAGGATGAAAAATCCTAGTCGATCTACGAGTGGAAGAGGTTGTGTTAGGACTGGTTCTAATTGATTGGTTCCTCAGGTTCTTAGCTCGTTGCTCTTGGGAGACATTCTCCTTGAGCTTAATTATTCTTCCGATGCCACTATCTTGAATAAACTATTTTTCAAAAAAAATAGCATGTCGATTCACAATCACATTGTGATCTTCAGAATATAGAAATAGTATCCTAATGACTCTTTAGGATATCCTATGAATCCGAGCTCTAAAAGACCTGAACTCTAACTTGTCCGCCTGCTGTCTCTTGACATGAGCCGGACAACCCCAAATTCTGAGATGACTCAGACTTGGCTTCTTACCATGCATATCTCATACGGTGTGGTAGGAACGATTTTAGAGGAAACCTATTCAATACATATATTGCTGTCATGAGATAATTCCCCAAAGAAACTCAGGGAGGTCCGTGAAGCTCATCATGGAACAGACCATATCTAATAGGGTCCGATTCCTCCATTCTGAAACTCCATTGAGTTGTGGCATTCCAGGTGGAGTCCATTGAGAGACTATGCCATTGTCCTTAAGATAGTCTAGGAACTCCCGACTAAGGTATTCACCTCCTCGATCTGATCGAAGAACCTTAATGGACTTTTCTGTTTGTTTTTCTACTTCATGTCTGAATTTCTTTGAACTTTTCAAAGGCTTCAGACTTGTGTTTCATTAGAAACACATATCCGTATCTAGACATATCATCGGTAAAGGTAATGAAGTAGACATAGTTGCCTCTAGCCGGCACATCAAATGGGCCGCACACATCTGTATGTACTAGGGCAAGTAGGTCTGTGGCCCTTTCCCATGTCCTGTAAAAGGGAGCTTGGTCATTTTGCCTTGAAGGCATGATTCACAAACTGGATATGACTCGAAAGTCAACAGACTCAATAGCTCAATTTCTTCAATTTGTTAACCTGTCTTCCGCTATATGACCTAGCCTTAGGTGCCACAGATACTATCATTTAGACTATCTCTAGGCCTTTTAATTCCTATGGCATTCACATTTTGCTCGATATTAAATACAGATACATCAATATGTAGCTGATAGAGACATTAATAAGAAAACTATTTGCAACTTTATTATTTTCATAAAATATGTTACAATGTTCTTATGAAAGCTAATCACATAGCCTTCTTGTGCTAACATGAAACAGAAAATCAAATTCCTGCTTGCTGCAGGCACATAATAACAGTCTCTAAGAACTAAATCTAATCCTAACGGTAATCGTAGAGGGTAGGTTCTCACGACCACAGCAGCAACTCTTGCTCCGTTCCGACACGTAGGATCATATCCCCATCCCTCAGCCTCCTGCTCTCCTCAAGACCCTGCATAGAAGTGCACAAATGAGCACTAGAACCAGAGTCAAGTACCCAACTGGATGCAGAGAAATCGTAAGATTAGATTCTATAACGAGCATACCTCAGAAGGACCATCCTTCTTGTTCTTCAGGGTGGCCAGGTACTGAGGATAGTTCGCTTTCAATGGCCATCTGAATTACAGTGGAAATATTTTTCCTTTTCAGCAGCCTTCTTCTTCGGTTCCGTCTTCTTCTTCTTCCCATCCACCTTCTGCTTCTTCGCAGACTTCTTCTTCTTTCCAAAAGACTTTCTCTTGGAAGAAGTCGCTCCACAGTAAGGACTGAGCCTTTTGAACCCTTCAAAGAAAGCTCAGCCGTAACCAACATGTTCATTAACTCAGCCAAGGTACACTGCATCTTATGCATATGGAAGTTCATGATGAACTGACCATATGCATCAGACAAGGACTGAAGGATCACATCAATCTGAAAATCTCTGTCTAAGATGACATCGAGCTTCTCAAGCTCCTCAAGGTCCTTGATCATTGTCAAACAATGATCTTGGACTGACTGCCCATCATGCATTTTAGCCTTAAAAAGTCTTTGGCAGACTTGATACTTGGCTGGCGACTTTGTTCACCAAACAACTCTTGTAGGTGAGCCAACATTTGGTGGGTAGTCATAATATTCTCATGCTGGCACTGCAAGTCATCAGACATGGCACCCAACATGTAGTACCTGGCTTTGTTATCGTCATCCGTCCACTTTTCAGAGATGCTCTCTGTTCAGCAGTCGGACGTGCTGGCATGGCAGGTGGGTCCTGGTCCAAGACATGAGTCAGTTTCTCGAAATCCAGAATAATTCTGTAGTTTCTCAACCAGTCTTGAAATTGGATCCAGTCAATCTGTGGGTGTCTAGTATTTTGGTCAGGGGGTTGGACGCAGACATGTTTTCTGTAGAGAGTCAAAAGTTTCTAGTTAGATTTTGTAATCAGACTTAACCAATTTGTTTAGGAGTTTATTTTTAAATAAATTAGGCTCCCACTATTTTCTCAGATCCCTACACTCCCTAGGTAGAGATGTGAAAATCTCCGTGATTAGTGATTTCTAGTGGGTGGTGCGGTCTCACCGACTGGCTCACCACCTCACCTAACAGTTATTGGTGATGGGTCAACGATGAGTGGACAACTCTTGTCCAATGATTCTCTAATCATGGTGCACCCAAAACTTGGTCTCTAATTCATGAAGCTCACCGTGCCGAAATATTGCTCCAATCCTTAGTTAAGTCAGACCCACCATTTGCACGAATAGATTCCTGATTGGTCCCTCACCGTATCCGAAATATTGAGCACAACCCATCCTCTAATCCGTAGCATCCAATGCCTAATGGACATGGTTGCATCTTCCGGTGCAACTGAGCCACTGTAACCAGTCGAGAACAATCAACCCCGGGAAGGGCCCGCACATCCACAATGGTGGAAGATCTTAGACTTAATATTTTCTTAGGAGATTTGATTTAGGTCTCATTAAACTTGACTTGACATAGTCATAACAATTATGACTAACCTAGTGGCATGGGTTAGCTCGAATTGTTAGCCACCTCAAATCAGAACTGGGTCGACACATATGGCCAGGTAAGTGAGACCGGTGGAAGGGATATGCCATTAACTTGACAAGAACGCATTCGAGTCGAGTAGCTCCCAATTAAAAATCAGTCGATCGCATCTGCCCAACTTACCTTAGACACCAAATTATCGAACCAGAACCAATTGGGTTAGCCTACAATCCAGGCTCTAACCACTGAGCCAAATTAGGTCTTAACTTGATCGAGTCATATATGAATGTGATTCGACCTTGACCTAGACTTAATCCTATTAGGCTGGTCAATTATTAGCTTTCATGATCCACCTAACCAACTTTTGATTCGGTTTGATCAACCGCTAGACCTAATTGAGCTACCCAAGCCGAACCCAATTTTATGAAAATGACTTAGATCTGAAATTCTCAATTTTAGACCTAATTTAATTTCATAAGCTTAATTCATTAATTAAGTCTTGGGTTCATAAACAAAATATGTAAAATAAATCTAGGTTTCAGGATCTAGGGTTTTGCAGAAAAATAAGTTTGATTTCTGATTAAGGATGAACGCGCAGCACCCCTACATGCCATAAGAACACCCCATTGAATGGGAGGAGAGGGTCTTAAACCCTACTTTATTCTTATGATCGGACGGCCATGAGGAACACCTTAATCAGAAATATTGATTTAACTACAAAACTAGTTAGATCTAAGTTACATATCACATATATAATTTCAGATCTAACTTATACATGCTTTGCATACATCTCATGTATTAAAATCTGATCTAATTAGCATGCTTTCAGATCTGATACATCACATATAATATCTAAAAAATAAGATTTAAATTGAACTATTCAATATAAAATCTATTCTAGACAGTTACTAGAACAATTCTACAACTAGTCTAGGCATGCAGCAGATCAATCTTATGAATTAATTAAATTTTATTTTTATTTTTTGATCTGAATATAAATTTATAACATCAAAAAATCAGAGAATAAATTAGATCTAATTTATATTTTAATCACATTAAAATATAAAACTTCAAGACTATTCATAGTTTAAACTATTCCTAGTCTAGTCATGCATCTCATACATGTTAGATCTACTTAGATTTAATTTTAAATTTTTTGATTTCAGATCCTATCACATCTGATGTGACATCTGAAATCATTAATATCAATAAATAAAAATAAAAATAGATCTAAATTAGATCTGAAATAGAGCCATCAACCTGGCTCTGATACCAGTTGAAGGAAAAATCATTTTTTTCCTTGTAGGATCTTCCAGATCTAATGAGATCTGGGGAAATATTTTAAAAAAAATTATCCTACTTTATTTCAGATCTAAGGTCTATTAGATCTGATTCTTATTATCTGATATTTAATCTAAAATTAAATCTAAAACTTGAGGATTAGAGAAATACCTCTAGGGTAACTAGATTATCCTGTAGATGATCGCAGCAACGCCGAGGTTCTAAAATAGCCACGCAGTCACCTGGCCTCTACCGTATCCACTCGAGCAGGATCTGGATCGTCTTCTCCTCGGAATCTTTGCTCCAAAAATCAGATCTAGATCTGATCTGAAGATCTTCAAAAGATCTTCTGAAGCTGGAGCAGCAGCTTCTCGACAAATTCCTGCAGCCTTCTGATCAGGAGCCACCACACTTGGACAAGCACCAGATGGATGCCCAACCTCTTGGACGTGAAGAGGGGAGAGAGAGGAGCAGAGGGGGCTGGAGAAGTGGAGGGGTTCACGTTTTTGCTGGGTATTGAGCAGATTCTCTAAACCTAGGCGCAGACAGGGTTTAAATAGACCTGCTGCGCCATGCAGTGCCACATCATTCGACCAATCAAAAAATTTCAATTAATTCTGAAAAAATTCTGATTGATGGAGTGATGTCATCTGATCATATCAAATAAGAACCCACAAACCCTCCTACTGTTGGCGCCAACACTGGATAAGCATAGTGAGATTGGCGCCCAACAGTTTGAGTCGATTAAGGCATAGAGTCCTCATCTCATGGGACTCTATCCTTATCCACTTGGGGCGCATGCCATATCTGATTATGGCGCCCACTTTGAGGGTAAATTAGCAGGTGGACACTCCACAAAAACTCTCCAATGACCTCTTGCCAAGTGGCCTTCAGTCCAAGTCCATGGGTTAACGTTTGACCGATGTCCTAAAACGGAAATGGCAGGTGACAGGAATTGGCAGGTGTTGTCTTAAATTCATCTCATGAATTAAGACAAGACTTTTCTGAGCTGGACTGACTCCAGTCAGACTGAGAGAAATCTTCTCAAGGTTCTCTGGGTGAGTCAAATCACATTTGGCTCAGTCGAGATAGAAAAGATTATACGAGGAGAAAGTTAGGCTCAATCGTGTGCTAGCACGTTTTCTTGAACCTAATTGGATCTAATCCAAATCAATCGAACTGGGCTAGCTCAGTTGATGACATCCAGACCCTAACTCTTGTTTGTGTGACCAGTTAGGTTCATTTCCGTATGGTAATGAGACATGTCATGATCTCATCATCGACATTATCGAAACTCCTTTTGATGGACCAGAACTCTTCTGATTCAGACAATTAGAATGATCGATCATCAAGATCATTCTAATTGCTCCCAAAATCCACCAGTGACACCTAGCAGTATATGGTGGCAACCCATCAGAAATGAAGATGAACCTCTCGGTGCAGCTACCTGTGTGATTGAGTTCTTCTATCATGATTCCCGATTGAATTAGGGTTAAGGTGAACTCGTCAAACCCAACATCAGTCATATGAATCAATCGATCGATCCAAGTCCGATATGAAACCTTAATGAAAATTTTTTTCTATTATTTCACTCTGCCATGGTCATGGGCTTAAAGACTCGATCTTTCGATCATCATAGGACTACTTCTCTTATCTACCGAGGTTGATAGATCCCATCTTGGTGCAATCTGGTTCCTACAATGAATATGCTACAGCCAACATACACCTCAGGATTTCGAATGGCTAGGAGACCGAGTTATGGTGTAGTCAAACTATAACACACTCAAAGTGAATTGTCGATGCACCTCAGATCAAAGAACTAGACACACAGCTGCAGCATCGAGCTAGTCATCGACGAGAAGGTAGACTTCTTTATGACTGCTCGAGGTGGTCACGACTCTCGTTCTCAACGAATATCTGTACTCTTGTTCCGGTGTCTCCACACCGTAGACTCAAGACACATCTACCATAAAGAAGCGATCGTACACCAACCTTCCGGATCGATCACCATCCTCATGATGATCCTATGGTCAGGAGCTGTTTATGAGTTAGTTATATAAATTCATGCCTTAAATTTTCAACTCTTGAAAATATGAATTAACATTCTACTAAATCAAAAGATATATCACAGACATAATGTACACAATGTGATAGTAGAATAATCCTTTTATTCATTTATAGTTAAAATTACAAATTTGCCCTTATATTTGTACAGGAATGTGTCAGCCAATCTGGCATTTAGGGCACACATCTAACAATTAGAAGGGTGATTGAAGAAAATTTAAGTTAAAATGCCAACATTCTTTGACAGTTTGACCTATTTGATCTTATGCTAGGATGGTCAATAATGGAGGATATCTTTTTACTTAGGCAATTGATCGTAACGGATAGAGGGAAAAAAAAATGAAATACCCCAGCCTGGGCAGATTTATCAACAAAAGGAGGGAAAAGATCAATCTATCTATGGTCTTGTTGATCTGGAAAAAGATTATGATAGAACATAAATGGCTTTTTTCTTTTTTTTTTTTTTGCAGCGGGGAGGAGGGGTCTGTGTACGTTGGTGCAAAGATGAGCCTTAGAAATTGTGGCTTGACAAGGGTGTGTTTCTAATCATGGTGTGCTCACTGCAAGGTTCAGTTCTGATGACATAATTCTTATACTATTTACACCGATATACCATGCTGTCTGCTACTTGCAAATGATATTCTCTTGATCGACAAGAGGACAAGGTTAATGCTAAATTAGATTTATGGAGCGAAAATTTCAGAAGATAAGGGTTTGAAAATTAGTTTAATGTATATAGAGTTTATTGAATGTAATTTCAAGGAAAATGGAGGTGAAAGTGGGGCTTCATTCAAGATTAATGGACAAGTGATACCAACAGAGCTTAGTCATATTGTTGAATCTAAAGAGTAGAGTTTTAGAGAGATGAGTGAAGATAATATAGTTGGATGAAATGAAGAGGAGCTCCCGAGTTGGTATGGAACTGACACATATTTCTACAGCTTACATGAAAGTGCTATAAAGCAAATATAACCATCATTATTGTGTTGCTGAGTTTGTTAGGGCAATAAAGAGGATCTGGTAGGAGATACCAAGGCTGAAGCTGTGAGAAAAAATTCAGAAAACTTACATTAACAACAATGCTAGCTCTTAACAGGAACTATTTGTGAATTTGTATTCATAAAACTGACTCCAAATAGTTCAGACAAAGTTTCACACTTGATCTAACAAAATTATTTATTTGTAATTACATTGTTTGAGAGATTGGACTGAAGTGTTTTTAGACAATTAAGAGCATGTTGCTTTCATCCCGAGGCTACAGATTTTATCAGTTCTTTGAGAGGAAGGGAGGGCATAAGCCCACCCAGATTTATTAAATGAAATGAAAGCCTTACAACAAGAGACAAAAACATCCACCCCTCCAAACAGCAGGGTTGAAGAGCCAGGAAATATTTTGCTGAGAGATTCTAGTTGCATCTTGAGGTTTGAAGATTGAGTCAAGTAAATACTCCTTCTGGAGGTTGTTCATTTTCTTAAAGAGTCTTGATTTGGCACATTGTTCCTAACCATTCCGGAAAAAAAAATAATAATGGAGACAAGTAGGTTTGACATTTCGGTGAATTGTTTGTAACTTTAAGCCAATATGTTTCCTCAGTAGGTCATTTTTTTCTTCCTATGGTATTTGGGCTGGCCCACTATCAAAACCAGTCCTGGGTACTTATGGATATGGTCTAGCCCAGTCTGTGTAAGCCTATTTCTAACTGATTATATTGGCCCAATCCGATGATCCAATGGGATTTTCAACCCATCCATCCAAACAGGTCCTTAAGAGTGTCTTAACTTGCATGTCTTTTGGCTACAATTTCCAAAAACCTGTGCCGAGAGTTGACACCACAGATGCTCCATTTTTTGTGTCAGGAAATGTCATGTATTGTGTCATAAGGTAAAGCAAAGTGAAGTGTACACTCCTGAAATTCCAGAATTATAGGAATTTGAAATATAAGAGTAGCAATACATTCCATGTTTTTGCAAATGCATTCCTTATTATGGTAAGCACTTTTCAAAAGATTTTCACAGTGGAAGATTTTAAAAAAAGATGTGTAAGTGTGTCCCTTAACATTTATGAATCAGTAGAGCTGTTGCTGAGATCCATAGACCTGGAGCCACAGTGTTATGGGTCCGGGATGGGTCCAAAGATAGACACAAATGATTCATGTTTGGGCATGGCTTTAGTCTGTATGTGCATACTCTGGACCTGACTTGTTCCAATTGTATAATATAATAAGGCTTGGATACAACTTTCGTGAACACTAGCTGGCTGGATAGGTTACTGAATATATACATACCAAATTCCTTATCCACCAGGCTTCCTTATGCTTCCAAACAAAGAAACCAAGCCCTAACTTTCCTCCTTTCATGTCTCCACTTCCAATGCCCATATCACCAAATCCTTGGCGGGGTTGAGATGATACACTAAGTCATATAGTACCAAATAATGAGTGAATTTACACTGAATAATTGACCTGATTCAGACTTGGACCTGATCTACACCTCACCCAAAATGATGCAACTTGATGATCCTTGGGTAGAGAATGGTCTTAAAATACTCATACCCTACCCACAGACCCTTTGGGCCTGTTTGTTTTACAAGTTTTACTAAAACTGGTAAATGAAAAACTTTGAAAAAAGAAGTTTTGCAAAACTGGTTGTTTGGAAGCTCTCAGTAAAACCAGTTTTGCCAAAATTGACCAGTGATAAAACTGGACAAATGAGTTTTATTAGAAACATTTCTCCTGTCTTTCATAAAACCTGTTTTATACAGTGTCAGGTTTAATGGATGTCTGTATAGGAAAACTTGCAGAGAAATAAACAGTCCCTATGCGTCTTATGAAATCTCGACTAGAACCAGAGTCACAGGGGCACTTTGACTTTTGCCTTCACTAAGTCCTATGTTTTTTCGTGGAGTGCAGAATTTGCCTTAATTGGTGAGAATATGTACAATCTATTCCACTGGCAAGAGCATGATTTTGGGCTAGCAAAAATTCATAAAACAGGTTTGTTGTTTGAATGATTACCAATGCAATGGCATGCATAACTTTTAGAAATTTACATTAACATGTAAACTGTTAGTTGCTGCAGTTAGGTATGTTTCTGATTTGAACTGTTTCATATTGTTGCACTTGCGAAAACAAAGAGCTCAGTCTGATATGCTGCATGCTAAATTATTAGATAAATAATACTCAGTGCCCAGCTTGGACTCTGTTATTCTAAATGTGCCTTGAGTCCTTGACTATATGTTCATGTGCATATCTGTGAACGGATTATATACTAAAATTTATTGCTGTGGGATATTATGATTATGACTGTATAAGATTATTGTTAGCAAGTTCCATATACAATGTTTTTCTTCCTCAAATATCTAAATTGATTTTCTCTTTAACATGTCCACTTGTTTTTCATCTTTTGTTAATGTGATAGACTGATGCCATTTCTAAGATGCTGTATTATGTGAAACTTTTATGCCCTTAACTTTCTTTACTTAGATGATAGCATATTAAAATCTACATGGTTGCTTGTTAATGAACTGGAAACCATGTGAAATAGCTATTTAATTGAAATGTTTCAGGAACCATTTTATCTGGTCATAGAAGATATTGTTCATTTAATTTCACATCTTGTCAGTGGAAGCACCACTATGATAACATGGCATTATATTTATTTCTGCAGTCAAAAAGTCAGAGGTAAGGTCAAGGGCCGACAGAGAAGCAGATAATCAACAACTTTTGCTGCTGGAAGAGAAAGATGTCATCTCAACTGTAGCTACTGTGCTTTCTGATCTTTGTGGTCCAGGAGAGTGGATGCCCATGGATAAACTTCGTGCAGAGGTTAGCTTAAGGATTTCTCTGACAATATTTTGTGCTTCAATTTGGATAGTGAGGATGAGCATGTGTGATGGTTTCGTCTGAAAAGGGTTCTTTACTATTATATTGACAGACTTCATATCTCCATTTACAAGTTTATATATATTCTTAACATATACACTCCCTCTTGGTTCAATTCTCTTTCTTTTTAAGAAAGAGAAGCAAGAGAAATATACCAAGAGTGTTTTAATTGGTCTATATAAATAATTTTTTTCTGTTGAATTGGATGTTGGTGATCACAGGAATACAAACTTCACATGCTTTGCATGTTCAGGACTCTTATAGGCATAAAGAAGATTAATTATTTTGATTCTCACCATGATAGCTTCCTGATATAAATTACCCACTGCAGAAGCACAGGCTAGGATGTATAGAGATCCAAGGTAAAAATGGATACAAACATCCATATGAATCTATAGATTTCTTTTATGGATTCCGATGTAGAAAAAGAATTGATAGCTTGTATTGCTCCTAAATGGGCCCCAACTCTCTCTAAGGGACTGGCAAAATAGCAGTTATAATTATCGGAAACTACTGCTGTAACCTCTCCTATTTGCTGAAGGGACTTTAAAGACATTTTCCCATTAATATGAAGTTTAGGAACTTATGTGCAAAAATCTGCTGTTTTGATTTGAGAGATCAGACCAAGTTCTACCACCCTGAATTAAGTTTCTGATGTACCCAGACCTAAATAACTATCTTGTGTAGGTAAGAATAAAGGTTGGAGCACAAGAAAAGAAAAAAAAAAGAAACCTTTGAAATCTGATGGATAAGAAAATCACCACAATCAGATCACAAAGGGGTAGAACGCCACACTCAAGAAAAGAAGAATGTGAGTGCTAAGTTCTAAGGTTTATAACTCGCCACTAACAACAGTGGTTAGATAAGAGAAATCAGTAACACTCATTTTCATTCATTGAAATCTGAATTGAATACATAGATCGCCTCCCTTTATATAGATAAGAGAGGGAACATAAGACAAATTTAGTAAATGGAAGGAAATAACAGAATTTGACTATCATAGAAATGATGGTGGCTATATCTTCCTACAAAGGAAATGATAGTGGCCGTATGTTGCTACTACGAAAATGATGGTGGCTGGAGATCATGGTGAATTAAGAAGAACAAAATAACTTTAGCTGCATCTTGCTACTATGGAAATGATGGTGGCTGGAGATCATGGTGAATTAGGAAGAACAAAACAACCTTGATTGCGTCTTACTACTATGGAAATGATGGTGGCTGGAGATCATGGTGAATTAGGAAAAACAAAATAAGCTTCTAAACTCGGTCCTTTTTTCAAACAATAATTTCTTTTAAATTCTGCCAAATCTGATTCGCACCACATCATGCTTCTACGCACGTGAGCAAAATCATCAATTTGGCTCTTGGATCCATATATGGCATGTGATCATCTCTTTCTTCGTGATGGTGCACATCATTTTCCCTTTGTTGAGTAGATTTGCCCTCAAATCCAAGTCTTCCCCATCATCCAAACTATCTCCAAGTAAGAAGAAAGATCTCGAACATTGAATGTAGCGGACACATTGTAGCCACCAGGCAATTCAATCTTGTAAGCATTGTCATTCACTTTCTCAACAACTCGGAATGGACCATCAGCACGCGGCATGAGCTTAGATTTTCTTTGGTTTGGAAATCGTTCTTTGCGAAGATGTATCCAAACAAGATCACTTGGAGCAAAGCGAACTTGTTTTCTTTTCTGTTGGCTGCCTTCTCATAAGCCGCATTCTTCCTCTCAATCTGCTCTTTGATGCTCTTATGCATGGACTTAACCAACTCAGCTTTCTTCTTCCCATCCATACAAACTCTTTCGCTGATTGGAAGTGGTGCCAAATTAAGTGGGGTGATAGGATTAAACCCATAAACCACTTCAAAAGGAGAATGCTTAGTAGTGCTATGAATACTACGATTGTAAGCAAACTCAACATAAGCCAAACACTCATCCCAATTCTTCATATTTTTGTTAACAACAGTGCGAAGCAAAGAAGAGAGGGTACGATTTATCACTTCGGTCTGACCATCGGTTTGTGGGTGGCAAGTCGTGCTGAAAAGCAATCTAGTACCAAGCTTCTTCCACAAAGTCTTCGAAAAGTAACTCAAGAACTTGACATCTCGATCAGACACAATACTCTTTGGTACACCATGCAAACGTACTATCTCTTTGAAAAATAATTCTGCAACATGTGAAGGATCATCGGTTCTGTGGCATGGCACGAAATGAGACATTTTTGAAAATCGATCCACAACCATCAGAACCGAATCCTTCCCCCTTTGTGTTCTTGGCAGTCCAAGTACAAAATCCATACTCAAATCTACCCATGGTTGATCTGGTACAGGTAGCGGCATATACAACCTTTGTGAAGTCTCTTTGCTCTTCGCCTTCTTACAGGTAATGCACCTCTCAATGACGTGATGCACATTACGAATCATAGCTGGCCAATAAAAGTGCTCTTTCACAATCTTCAATGTTTTCTTTTCTCCAAAATGACCCACCAATCTGCCACTATGAGCTTCTCTCACCAAAAGCTCTCGAATGGAACTGTTAGGAATGCATAGCCGACCTGACTTAAACAAGTATCCGTCATGCCTGTAATAGTCATTTACAGCTCTTTTCTCGCACTCTTCATAAATATTTGCAAAATTTGGATCGTCCTTGTATCGATCTATAATCAATTTAAATCTCATTAGTTTAGCATTAAGCAATGAAATCAAAGCATACCTCCTGAAAGTGCATCAGCCACGATATTGACATTCCTTTTTTTGTATTTGATCACATAAGGAAAGGTTTCCAAGAATTCTATCCACTTGGCATGTCTACGATTCAGCTTGTTTTGTCCTTTCAAGTGCTTTAAAGACTCATGATCAGTATGGATGACGAACTCCTTTGGCAATAAATAATGTTGCCAAGTCTCCAAAGTCCGAATCAGAGCGTAGAACTCCTTGTCATAGACAGAGTAGTTCAAGCTTGCACCATTCAACTTCTCACTAAAATATGCTATGGGACGCCCTTCTTGCATCAGAACAGCTCCAATGCGCACACTGGAGGTATCACATTCTACCTCAAAAGTCTTGAAAAAATCGGGTAGAGCTAGAATGGGTGCTGAACTCAACTTCTCCTTGATCAACTCGAAACTCCTTTGGGCTGCTTCAATCCATTTGAATTCTCCTCCTTTCTTGATGCATTCAGTGATAGGAGCAAGAATAGTGCTGAAGTTCCTCACAAACCTCCGATAAAAGGATGCTAGGCCATGAAAACTCCTCACTTCAGATACATTAGTAAGAACAGGCCACTCCTTGATCGCTTTCACCTTTTCCTCATTAACTTTCACTCCATGTTGTGACACAACATAACCAAGAAAGACTATGCGATCCTGACAAAAATGACACTTTTTGAGGTTGCCATATAGCTTCTCTTATCGCAGAACCTCAAAAACACCTCTGAGGTGCTCCATATGCTCTTCCTGATTCCTGCTAAAAATTAGAATATCATCAAAATATACAACCACAAAATCACCAATAAACTTACACAGCACATGATTCATCAATCTCATGAATGTGCTAGGTGCGTTGGACAAGCCAAATGGCATGACTGTCCACTCATACAATCCGAACTTGGTCTTGAATGCGGTCTTCCATTCATTACCTTCCTTCATGCGAATCTGATGGTATCCGCTCCTAAGGTCTATTTTTGAGAAGACCTTTGCTCCATGCAACTCATCAAGCATATCGTCCAGTCGTGGGATTGGATAGCGATATTTTATTGTGATCTTGTTTATCGCCCTACTATCCACGCACATCCGCATAGATCCATTGTTGCCCACTATGCAATCCAAGAGGGGGGGTGAATTGGGTTCTTAAAAATTTTAACCTTAACTTATATCTTATGAAAATTGTTTAACAATAGCTAAATAAATAAGGAGAGTATAGTTGATTCAAAGCTAATGGTTAAATGTAAGAATGCAAGAGAATAAAGAAGTTCTAAAGAAGAGCAATTAGGCACAAACAAACAAAAGGATTTATAGTGGTTCGGTGCCAACCTTGCACCTACATCCACTCCCCAAGCTCCTACTTGAAATTCCAATCCACTAACTTGTATTCAACTTGAATACACTCGTCGGAACCTCCGACTCTAGCTATCCCAAGCTAGTCCATTTATTTTCGGGTACAAGCCAACCCAATACAATCCGATTCAAGGTTCGGATCAACCTTCCCACGTTTTGGAACCCTTCCAAAACAAAAACAATAACTCAAAAGAGTATACAATTAATAGCACAGAAAATACAAAAGAAGCTCCTTTAATGAGCGAATGAGGCTTTAAATACACTTTACTCAAATAGACGAAAGTTCTTTCCGATTTTCTCAAGATAGTTGGAGACTTGAATGAGCACTTGAGGAGTTGGTGAACTTGAAATAAAAGCTTCTTGAATGCTTTGAGTGGGCACTTGCTTAGGGCTGAAAAGTATGCTTGAAATCCTCTTTTCAAAAATTTCTTGTTGTTGATTCCCACCTTTAAGTCCCTTTATATATCTTCAAATAATAGTGGAGAGTAATCTGGGCTGAAATAGAGCCGTTAGATCACATTAAATGCGCATTAAATGCACTTAAAACGGGTTAAAAACTAGCCGTTGCGGAACTTTCCCATCACAGGGGTCGACTAATGGTCGACTATGGGTCGACTCATGCCTTCATGGGATCGACTCATGCCTGGGGGGTCGACCCATGGGGTCGACTCACAGACGTGCCAGCCAAAAAATTCTGTGCCATTCAGCCCTTTGTGCCATGAGTCAACTCATGGGGTCGACTCAATTTTACAAACATGAATATCTTTCAAAATACACATCCAAAAATTATAAAATTTTTTCCAATGGATCACAAATCTTTTGTTCTTGCTCTTGATGCTTTCAAATCAGAATTTGATAAAATTACGATTTTGCCCTGAAATATAATAAGTCTTTTTCAAGAGAAAATCATTAGTAACCCCCTCAAATGCTTTGTAATCATCAAAATCAATTCAAGGAGCAACAATCTCCCTCTTTTTGATGATGACAAAATACTTGAGCAAAAGCATATATAAAGCATTGAACATAAATTTCAAATTTATGAAGATGCATTATTTAAATATTATAGTCAAGTATTGGAATGAAATGCATCATAAGTAGTTTGAAGATAAATGTAAAATTTGCTACCAATTTGAAAATTGCTTATAAATGCATTTGCTTGGAAAGAAGAGTTGATTTGGATTCTTTGGCATATGACACACATGTGCCCATTTGCTTATATTGCTCATTTGCCAAACAATTTGCTTATTGCTTATTGCTCATTTGCTCATTTGCTTTTGATTCTTTACTCCCCTTTTTGACAGCATCAATTGAGGTTCTTTACTCCCCTTTTTATTGAATATATTTTTTCTATTCCTTCCTTTTGATGGGATTAATTTTACTTTTTTAGCTTCCTTCTTTATTGCTTGTTTCTTAATTGCTTATTGTTTTACTCCCCCTTAATATAGCAAACATAAAAGATATACCAATTGGATACCATATTGCAATTCATAGTATTTTACATCATGGATAGGAGTTATTTGCATACTCATAATTAAAAGCAACTCAATTTGAAAGTCATTCATTGAAAGTCAAAGAGTATATATTTATAATCAAAAAGTGACTGATTACATAGTTGTTCCAATACATATACCAAAATACAAAAGTCAATTAGTCAACATCATTACATGGCCCAAAAGATAGATCCTAGACTAAAACTAAAGAAAAGACTAACTACACAGGATCTAGTAGAGATCATGACTGGATGGATCAGAGTCAGATGAATCGGAGATGGGGTGAGGAGATGAAGGATCACGACCAAGGGCTCGTCCTCGACCCCGTCTGCCTCTACCACGGGTGGAGGTGCCGGTACGAGTGGACGGGTGAGAAGATCCTGAAGGCTGAGAAGCAACAAACTGAGCTACAAGAGAGTCTGATAGTGTCCAGAAGGTTTAAGGCTCTCGAAACAGACTGTAGTAGTGCAGTGAACTGGGTGGAAGCATGCTCACTAGAGCCTCTGATCTCTTTCCTCAGAAAGTCAAATCCGCTCTCCAAGACTCCTCGCAGTCTGGTTGCCTCCGCAGATAGGTCTGAGACCTCAGTGATGTCCTCATGTGGCTGTGGATGGGCTATAGCCAGTACTTGCCTCTGTAAGTCGAATACTCTAGCAGTCAGTCTCACCACACAATCCTCAAGCTGCTCGATGCGAACTGACTGATTAGAAATCATCTGGAACACAGTGGAGATGTGGGGGATCAGTGCCTGATCGGATATATCATGAAATGTCGATCCCTGAGCAGAAGCTGAAGTACCCATCTGACGAGACAGTATAGAAGCCACGCGCTGAGATATCATCTCTATCTGGTCGTCAGCCAATCTGATCTCTGAGGGAAGTACTCTACTGTCTGGCTGCTGGACTGGAGTGTGCCTCCTCGTAGACTCTGATGGGCCAGCCTCGTGATCCGAAACGAACTGAATGTCTGGAGACGCTGCCCTGAGATCACGGAGGGGTGAGGGTGGTCCTTCTTCCTCAGCTCTGTCCTCAGCTCTCTCTTCCACACCTTTAGTCCAACCACCATCTGTCTTAGTAAATCCCATACGGTGCAAAGTATGTTGGTTGATGGTGTCAGAGTGAGAAAGCCTAGCTACTGCCTCCCCCTCAAAGCTGACTCCAAACCTCCTGAATACTAAAGTGAGGGCCATACCGAAAGACAGATGTGCCTTGGATCTATTCAGGGTTTCTCTCATAGCCTCAATCATTAATGCTGGGAGGTTCAAGGGGGTTTGGGTAATCACATGAAACATAATGCAGATGTCTCGGCCTGAGAGGAGATCATGTCTACCACTTCTAAGGAAGAAAAGCTTTGTTACCATTTGATGTAGTATCCTCATCTCAATGGAAAGGATCTTGGCCTCTAATTTGTTTAGGCTTCCCGAGAAGGTTCTTCCTAGAATCACATTAATTCCCTCATCCTTAACTGGGAGTTCCATATTTGTGTATCCCTCACAGGGTAAATGAAGAATTTCTCCCAAAAGTATAGGATCTAGACTGATTTCTATACCCTTAACAGTGGATCTTACTGTTTCATTGCCATAGCTCAAGTTCAGATAAAATTTTCTAACCAGATCCACATAGGTAATTTCTTTGAGTGAGCAGTAGAATTTCCAACCTTGATCCTTGATTTTTGATCCGATAGAGAACCCCTCCTTTTCAAAAAATCTGAAATCTATATTTTTCCGGGTTCTACCTTCCTATCAGATAAGAGAATCTTACTGGGGCTTATTGGAGACCGAGAGGTAGCTGGAGCAGATGCTGGAGCAGGGATTGAAGCTGACGTGGTCTCGGTTGCCTGTCTCTTCCGGCGCATCCAACCCGCGGACCGATTTCCTTCTTTTTGGGAGCTTCATTTTCGGAGCCATTTGCACTGACGAGACTAGCACGGAGCTTGGTAGAGCAAATGTGACGGTGAGATGAAGAGTTTCTAGTGGAAGGATAGGGATTTTTGGAGGAGTGATACCCCTATTTGGAAGAGACGGGTAGAATCTAGGGCACGCTCAAACCGCTCCAAATAAGGGAGGAGAAGGGGAAGAACTTGATTCCTAAGGGTCGATTTGAGGTGTAAGGGGTGATGGGAGAAGAGTCTAGAGGGAAAGCTTGGGTTTGGAGAAGAAGAGGAGGGGACCTATGGCTTGGAGGAAGGAAGAAGACAATGAGTCGGGTCGGCTCAAGGAGGGGTTTTCAACAAAAAGAGAGAGACCCGTGGGATTTGGCTAGAAATTGCAAGTTTGCCCTTGGGTCGACCCTAGGGGTCGACTCATGGCTACAGAAATTCAGAAAAATGATGAAACAATTTTCGAAAAATTCAAAACTTTAGGAGAAGGATATTTACTCAATGATCAATTATGAGAATGATAATTTTGAGCTTTTAAGCCCAAGAGAAATGATGAGAATTGAGTTCAAGGAGTTTTTGACATTGATCTCTTGGGATCAGAGAGACATTTAAGCAGATGGATCAAGGATTCTTAGTTCTCTCCTAATTTCACAAAATCTATCTTCACTTAGGGCCTTTGTAAAGATGTCGGCTAATTGTTTTTCAGTACAAATATAGTCAAAATTATGTCTTTATTTTGAACATGTTCTCTTATGAAATGATGCCTGATTTCAATATGTTTAGATCTAGAATGCTGAATTAGATTTTTAGTAAGATTTATAGCACTAGTGTTATCACATCTTATGGGAGTTTCATTAAGTTTGATACCAAAATCTTGAGTTGTTGCTTAATCCACAAGATTTGAGCACAACAACTTTCGGCTGCAATGTATTCGGCCTCGGCCGTAGACAGTGCTATCGAATTTTGTTTCTTGCTAAACCAGGAGATTAAGTTAACTCCAAGAAATTGGCAAGTTCCACTAGTACTTTTTCTATCTAATCTACATCCAACAAAATCAGCATCTGAGTATCCTATTAAGTCAATTAATGAGTCTTTAGAGTACCATAATCCTAGAGTTTGTGTACCATTTAAATATCTAAGGATTCTTTTAACTGCATTCAAGTGTGATTCTTTTGGATTTGATTGAAATCGAGCACAAAGACAAATACTAAACATAATATCAGGTCTACTAGCAGTTAAATATAGTAGAGAGCCAATCATACCTCTATAAAATTTTAAGTCTACACTTTTACCTTCTTCATCCTTGTCAAGCTTACATGAAGGGCTCATGAGTGTGCCAAATCTTTTGAGTAATTCCTTGTGTACTTGCTTTGGGTGATGGAGATTCCTTCCTCTGTTTGTTTGATTTGGAGTCCGAGGAAGAAAGTAAGTTCTCCCATCATGCTCATCTCGAACTCCTCCTGCATGAGCTTTGCAAAATCTTGACAAAGAGTTTCATTAGTAGACCAAAAATAATGTCATCAACATATATTTGTATAACTAATATATCATGTTGATTTTTTTTAATGAAAAGGATTGTGTCTACATTACCTCTTGAAAAATCATTATTAAGTAAAAATTTGCTTAGCCTTTCATACCAAGTCCTGGGTGCTTGTTTCAAACCATATAGAGCTTTATTTAATTTAAAAACATGATTAGGAAAAGCATGATTTTCAAAATCTGGGGTTGTTCTACATAGACTTCTTCAGCAATATATCCATTTAAAAAGGCACTTTTGACATCCATTTGGAATAATTTAAATTTCATAAAGCAAGCATATGCAAGTAAAGTCTAATTGCCTCTAATCTAGCACAGGTGCAAAGGTCTCATCAAAATCAATTCCTTCTTCTTGATTATAACCTTTAGCAACCAATCTTGCTTTATTCCTTATTACATTTCTATGTTCATCTAATTTATTCCTAAAAATCTATTTTGTGTCAATTATTGAATAATTTTTAGGTCTTGATACTAAAGTCTATACATTATTTCTTTCAAATTGATTAAGTTCTTCTTGCATTGCATTAATCCAATTATAATCTTTTTCAGCTTCTTCAATGATTTTAGATTCAAGATGAGAGACAAAAGCAAAATGATTGAATGCATCTTTAAGTGAAGAACGAGTTCTTACACCCTGTGAAGGATCACCAATAATTAGTTTCTTGAGGTGATTGTGAACATACCTCCATTCTTTGGGTAGATCATTTGTACCTTGAGGTTGTTCTTGTTGTTCTTCACCTCCTTCATCCGTTTGTCTTCATGTTCCTCATCATCTTGAATTGTTGAATCTTTCAGAGTGATCTCCTTCATTCCTTCTATAAGAGGATCTGCATCATTAACACCTTTATTCTTCCTTGAAGGAAGATCGTTAGTTTCATCAAAGACAAATGTATTGACTCCTCTACTACTAAGGTTCTTTTGTTAAAAACTCTAAAGCTTTACTAGAGGAGGAGTAATCAAGAAAATTGCTTCATCGGATTTTGCATCAAATTTTTCAAGTCTTTCTTTACCATTGTTTAACACAAAACATCGGCAACCAAAAAACATGAAAATATGCAATATTAGGTTTTCTTCCTTTCCAAAGCTCATAGGGGTTTTCTTTAAAATTTATCTAATTAAAGCACGATTCAATATATAACATGCTGTGTTAATAGCTTCCGTCCCAAAAGTATCTTGGAAGGTTGCTTTCACATAGTATGGTACGGCCATTTCTTCTAGAGTTCTATTTTTTCTTTCTACTACCTATTTTGTTGGGGTGTCCTAGGTGCAGAAAAATTATGGCATATTCTTTTTCATCACAAAATTTTTCAAAGTCTTGATTTTCAAATTCGGTTCCATGATCACTTCGAATATTTTGAATTGAAAATCCTTTCTTATTGTGACTTTTCGTAAAATTTAGAGAAAACTTGAAAAGTTTCATCCTTGTGTGTCCAAAAGAAAACCCATGTAAAACGAGAGAAATCATCAATAATTACAAAACCATATCGTTTTCCTCCTAGACTAGTAGTTCTAGTAGGTCCAAATAAATCCATGTGCAATAGCTCTAATGGTTAGAAGTTGAAACAATATTTTAGATTTGAATGAAACTCTTGTTTGTTTACCTAGTTGGCATGCATCACAGATTCTATCCTTTTCAAAGTTCAATTTTGGCAAACCAAGAATCAATTCCTTCTTAATGAGTTTTGAAAGTGAATGCATGCTAATATGTGCAAGCCTACGATGCCAAAGCCAACTAGTCTCATTAATCTTGGCATTCAAGGATACTAGGCATTGCATGTTTATCTTGGATAGATCATTCAAATCTACCATATAAACATTACCATGTCTATGTCCAACAAATTTATGCCCTTCATTAATAGGACTAGTTACAATGCAAACAGAAGATTCAAAAATAACTTTATATCCTTTATCACAAATTGACTAATGCTTAGTAAATTATGCTTTAAACCATCTACTAACAAAACATTTTCAATGTACTTGGAGGGAGTGATACCAATGTTACCTATACCGATGATCTTTTCTTTACCATTGTCTCCAAAGGTGACCATCCCTCCATTCTTAGCATCAAGTGTGATGAATTGGGATTCATCACCAGTCATGTGTCTCGAGCATCCGCTATCAAGATATCATTTCCTATTTTCTCCTTGGGATGCTAGACACACCTGCAGGCAAAAGTCAAGTTTTTGTTTTAGGTACCCAAGCTTTCTTGGGTCCTTTTTGGTTAGTCATAATGGTTCCTTTTGAAACCCTATATTTTCTTTACATTTGAGTTTACAGATTTGTTAGAGAAATAAGTGTATGACTTGTGTCCTACTCTACTACATTTGAAGCAAGTAATATTAGAAAACTTGTTACTTGAGAGTTTACATAAATGTTTTTCAGATACTTTGTTTCTTAAGGGGTTATATCCAGTCCAGCCTTATCATACATGGCCTTTTGATTTTCAAGAATCATATTAAGTTTATTAGAACTCAAGGTGAATTTTTCAACTATTATTTTAGCTTGTAATTTCATTCTTTAAATTTTGATTTTCTTGAAACAGGTGATTTTTTAATTGAAATGCTCTCATTTTATTTCAGTAAAGATTGATTTTTTGATTTAGATCTTTGTTCTTTATCCCTAGTTTCTTTAGTTCATCAATTAAATCATAAAAAGCTTCATGAAGTTCTTCAAATGTAAAGTCACTAGGAGTTTCGGAATTTACCTCATTTTCATGTGCCATAAGGCACTGGTTGGCTTGTTCAGTTGAGTCTTCCTCTTCGGAGCTTGAGTCATCACTCCACTCTAAGTGACCATCATGGCCTTCTTCTTGTACTTCTTGGGACCCTTCTTCAGTTGTGGGCATTCAGACTTGAAGTGTCTCAATTTTTTGTATTCATAGCAGATAAGGGGTTGGTCTTTATCCTTTTCTTTGCTATGTTCCCCTTTTATGAGTGGCCTCTTCCTCATTCCTTATTTTCTTTTCCTCAAAAACTTCTTGAACCTTCTGATAATGAGAGCCATCTCTTCATCCTGCTCTTCATTTTTGGTGTCATCAGTTTCTTCATCTAGTTAAGCTATGGATTTGAGGGCGATTGTTCTTTCTTTTTGACTTCTTCCTCTTGATGTTGTTTCATGCTCACTCATGTGTCATCAGTGATCCAAGAAGCTCTTCCAAAGGTAGGATGTTCAGATCTTTGGCTTCTTGGATAGCGGTCACTTTGGCTTCTCAAGTTCTTGGTAAGGACTGAGAATCTTTCTTACAAGCTTACTGTTAGAATAGGACTTACCAAGACTCTTTAAACCATTTATAATATCAGTAAAACGAGTAAACATTTCAGTTATAGATTCATCATGCTCCATTTTAAAAAGTTCATATTTATGCACGAGCATGTTAATTTTGGACTCCTTTACTTAATTAGTTCCTTCATGGGTTACTTCTAATCTATCCCATATTTCTTTAGTAGACAAGCAAGTTGAATGCGATTAAATTCATTAGCATCAAGAGCACAATACAAAACATTCATAGCTTTAGCATTTAGTTGGGTCATTTTCTTATCAACCTCATCCCACTCTTTTTCGGGTTTGGCTGATTCCACACCATCAATAATTTTAGTGGGTGTGTGAGGGCCGTTTACTATGATACTCCACATATCATAGTCAAGTGCTTGAATGAAAATTTTCATTCGAGCTTTCCAATAGGTATAGTTGGACCCATTGAAAAGTGAAGGTCGGTTAGTGGACTGCCCCTCGGCTAGAGAAGTACCAACTTGAGTTGCCATAGATCTTTAGCTCTTTGATTGGTTAGATCAAAGTAGGGCTAGAGCACCGGGCTCTGATACCACTTGTTGCCCAGCTATGCAACCCAAGAGGGGGGGGGGGGGTGAATTGGGTTTCTAAAAATTTTAAACTTAACTTTTATCTTATGAAAATTGTTTAACAATAGCTAGAAAAATAAGGAGAGTATAGTTGATTCAAGGCAAATGGTTAAATGCAAGAAGGCAAGAGAATAAAGAAGTTCTAAAGAAGAGCAATTAGGCACAACACAAACAAGAGGATTTATAGTGATTCGGTGCCAACCTTGCACCTACATCCACTCCCCAAGCTCCTACTTAAGAATTCCAATCCACTAACTTGTATTCAACCTGAATACACTCATCGAAAACTCCGACTCTAGCTATCCCAAGCTAGTCCACTTATTTTTCGGGTACAAGCCAACATAATACAATCCGATTCAAGGTTCGGATCAACCTTTCCTTATTTTGGAACCCTTCCAAAATAAAAATAATAACTCAAAAAGAGTGTTACAATTAATAGCACAGAAAATACAAAAAAAGTTCCTTTAATGAGCGAATGAGGCTTTAAATATACTTTACTCAAAGAGAAGAAGACTTTTTTTCGATTTCCTCAAGGTGGTTGGAGACTTGAATGAATACTTGAGGAGTTGGTGAGCTTGAATTAAAAGCTTCTTGAAGGCTTTAAGTGAGCTCTTGCTTAGGGCTGAAAAGTATGCTTGAAATTCTCTTTTCAAAAATCTCTCTCTTTGATGATTCCCACCTTTTTGTCCCTTTTATAACTTTAAGGAATGGTGGAGAGTAATCTGGGCTGAAATAGAGCCGTTAGACCACATTAAATGAGTATTAAATACACTTAAAATGGGTTAAAAACTAGCCGTTGTGGAACTTTTCCGTCACAGGGGTCGACTCATGGGTCGACTCATGCTCATGGGTCGACTCATGGGGTCGACTTCTGTGGAAAACAGCAGAAAATAATGGTTCTGTAATTTTGGCCTAAAAACAGTAGAGGTCGACTCATGGGGTCGACTCATGCCTGAAGGTCGATCCATGGGGTCGACTCACAGATTGTGCCAGCCAAAAAATTTTGCATGCCAATCAGCCCTTTGTGCCATGAGTCGACTCATGGGGTCGACTCAAATTTACAAACATGAATATCTTTCAAAATATAAGTCCAAAAACTATAAAATTTTCTCCAATGGATCACAAATCTTTTGTTCTAGCACTTGATGCTTTCAAATCAAGATTTGGTAAAATTATAATTTTGCCTCTGAAATGCAATAAGTCTTTTTCAAGCGAAAATCATTAGTAACCCCTTCAAATTCTTTGTAATCATCAAAATCAATCCAAGGAGCAACATAGCTAGGGACCAAGAGAATGTACAGTCAAACTATGTAGCCTCACTATGAATAGCCAACACACCACTGGTCAAAGGACCAGTCATACCACTACAGTATCGAGAAGATTACTAACGAGTGAGTAGACATCCAAGTAGTTTCTCGTATTGGTCACGCTCAGTGTAAGTTATTCTCTAACTTTATTTTTTTATAAAATTAAAGATTTCAAATCAAAATCTTATCTTCTCTGTGGATTCGATTTGACTTGCTACTTTTTATATATTTTTAATTTTTATAATAGTCAAAATTAATTTGATAAGCATGGTGATCTAATGACAACATCGTGATTATATCAATTTTTGAAATCATTGTCAGAGAAGGCACCAATTTTAATATTTGATTTCTTTGATTTTTTTATGATTATAGCTTACTAATTTTTTTGATTTTTTTATCTTCTTACAAAAAAAAGTTCAAAAAAAAAAAAGATAGAAAGCTACCAATTTGGTGAGATCAATCCTAACCCTAACCTTAACTTTTTTTTTAATATTAATTACTATTTTTTTTTCAAATTAACCTAAAATTCACCCACATCAACCTAATAAAAATCACATGATAAGAGTAAAAATTTAATTATTTAGAAGTATTCATCATCTTAGATTTATTTTTGATGATCGCTAGAGACAAGATAAGCTTTCAAGTTTGATTAATTTCATGCATCTAATTTAGTTTCATAGAATCCCTTATTTGAAATTAGTTGTGCATATTCATCTCAAATCAATTTAAGGGCAATGCCCATAATAAAATAAGTTAGAGATTTCATCACCCTTTCTTAGCCCAAAAATAACCAACTAGCATCCTACATTAACCCTAGCCTAATTAAAATTCAGTAGACATTGGCCCTTAGGACAATTGAGTTTAGTTTGAGTATTGTAGTGAAGTTAAGTATAAAGTGAGTTTGGACTCATCCCTGAAACTGGTGTCTAAGGCAAGTGGTTATAAAAGCTAAGCCTAAGTAGACTCATGGTTATTTAATTGATTCCGTTAGCTTACCTGACCAATCCAATTAGTGTCTAAGGCAAGCAATAGAGAGACCCCCACGACCCCACCTCTTACCTGGCTAGTTGAAGGAAGTGAGAACAAATCCAATTTGCATTTAGGCTAAGCCACTCTACATTGAACTGTTAGGTCTAAGAAACTCATAGGTGTCTAGGTTTAATTGTTTGTTAACTTGATTATTATTAATACTTAACCACAACTAATTCTTCTCATCTTTTGTCCTTAGGTCTAGGGCTTTCATAAAGTTTTCACCTTTAGAACTTCTCTCTTTCTTTTTCTTCTCTTCTCTTTGTCCTTCTTCTTAAAAAAAAAGAAAAAAAAATTGAACCCACATATTAAGGTTTGCATTGGTACATGCATAGTAGAATTTTTTTTTCTGACCTAGTTGAACCCAATTTTGAAATTGAACGGCTGATCCATATTAAACCTGATAATCAGATAGTTGAAAATCCTAGAGAACCACCTAGATAGATGAAGGAATATTTTATTCCTTCCACCTATAACCCATTGATGTTTTCATCATTCTATGGGATCAAATATTTTGACTCTAGTCCTAAGGTCGATTTGAACTGATAGCCTAAAAATTAGATAAAGTTGACATTCTTATAGATAAATTTCTAGCCCTAGGTCAACAATCTCTTGTGTAATACACGCTACCTCTCAGTTATTAAGAGAATTATTTTATCTGTGCTAGCCCAGCCCATTATGTGAGTGAATATCTCACGGCTGTATAGTTTTCACCTTTCATCCAAGAATAAGTTCAAGCTGATCAAGGTTACTTCAAACCTATCAATGACCCATTCTTAAATGCATATAACCAAGATTGGAGGAACCACCCTAATTTCTCTTAGAGACCTCAATAGACTCAGGCTCAGATCCAAATTTTTTTTGTGCATAACTTTCAAAATAGATCCCAATATCAAAATTATGCCTATAATAAAGGTCAGCCTAGTCAGTCTATCCAGCCATCCTATTACAATCAGCCGTCATACCCATCTCCTTAATAGACCCCTCTAGTCGATGATAGATTTAGCCAACTTCAACAAATGATTATGATCAAACAGCAATCTCTCATTAGGCTAGAAGCACAAATAGGTTAGTTAGCTGAGTCTTCCATGAGGAGAGAACTAGGTCAATTACCGAGCCAACCAATACTAAATTTCAAAAACAATACATCCACCCACTAACCATCTGGACCTAGTCATCAATCTAATGTCTCACCTAAGAATTTTTAATTTGAAAATGACAAAGTAATTTTTGAGCATAAAAGTGGTAGGATTTTTTAGGACGCATATCAAGACCAGGTGAGAGAGGCTAGTACTAATGCTAGCCAAAATATGAATTTAGAAGAGAAGATTAGTACTGAGACTAACCCAATAGAAGAACCTAAGTTCGAAATTGATACTGATGTTGGTTTCAATTTGAGTGAGAAAAATAAAGAAAAGAAAAGAACGGATGAGTTACCCAAGATATATTCACCAAGAGTCTCATTTTCTTCAGCCTTAGAAGCTGGTTCTTCTTCTCTAGAATTATCACCTCTTTCAGAACAAAAATTGCTCTTGGTCACATCTGAGTATGTATATTTAGAATCAAGTGATACTCTTCTAACACCCATTGCATCAAACTCAACTCCTAACCCAAAAACTCAATTCATGAGTATTTTAGAAGAACAAATAGGAGAAATTTTTAACAAACAAGGGTCTGTGAATGGGTTTAAAAATTATCTTCTTAAAATTAAGAATAGGGATATGAACTATATTTTAAAAATTGGCAACAAAATATTAAAATTTATTGTAGGCCATCTTCCTAAGATTTACAATCCAAAATCATTAAAATTTATCAATCTAATATTTGACACGAGGTAGGTGAGAGAATCTACATGGTCTGACTGAAGATAATAAACTTAGCACTTTTTGGAAGGCAACCCAATTTTTAGCTTTTACTTTTATTTTATTTTATATTTTATTTAGGTTAATCGAGTCTTACTTAGTATCTTTTGTAAGGATTTGAAGACAATATTGGCTAAGTTGGGAGGAAAACTAATTTTGAAAAGACTTTTAGATCAAGTGACATCTTTTTTTTTTTCTTTCTCTTTGTATGCATCCTTTATATTTCTTACTTTATTGAAGATAATATTGATTAAGTTGGGAGAGAGAATAATAAAAATTTTTAAATTTTTAAAATCCTCAAGTAAGTTAGCATTTAGTATTTAAGCATCTGATTATACTTAAGAATTGAGTTAAATCAAGTATTTTTAAAAAAAATTGATGTATAGACCAGAGAGTTTATGAGATATTGAGGGATCAAGTATTAAAAAAACTTAATAAAGAGTTAAGTTTAGAACTTAAATAGTTTTTCTTGAGTATTTTTAAATTTTTCTACGAGCATCGAAGAAGAATTTACTTCTTATAGACTTATGTAGGATAACTATATGTTTCTTTATATATTATATATATATATATATAATTTCTAAGTATTTCATGCCGAGTAACTGAGCTTCTTTACCTAAGAAAGCATTAAGTTTCATGTCAAAAGATATGAAGGACAAATAAGTTTTATTGTAAAGCTAGTTTCAACTCATACTTTGTTTGATTTGAGTAAGTTCGAGGGATATTCTATACCTAGTGCCGTAAAGCCATCTGGTTTGGAAGTCATTGGCTGAAATATGGATCAAATAGAAAGCTTAAGGGGTTAAGACACTCAATAACGGTACAAAATTAAAAAAAAAATAATAAATAAAGGATAGAAGTAATAATATACTTGTCCATATGAAGGTTAATAATTTGGAGATAAAGGTAGAGATAATTTAAAAAAAATTCAAAAAAATTTTAGTGTTCTTGGTTTAACTCTTACATTGATTAGTATTAATACTCCAATGACATACCTCACTCATACTCTACTGAACATCAGTGGTCATTTTTAAAATTATTTGATGAAATTTGAAACTTTAAGTTAAACAGTACTTAATTCTAAATTTTTTCTTTACTTGAGGATGAGTAAGTTCAAGTTGGAAGGTATGATAAGTGATATATTTTTATATTTATTTTAGATATTTTTGATAATTTATGGTGTCAACATCTTCTAAAAAAATTTAATTTCATAAATAAATTAAATTTTCTTATAAAAATAAATAATTTAAAAAAATATATAAAATTAGAACATATTTATGAAAAATAGATGTCAAGTTAATTGAGTAATTTAAGTACCAAAATAATGAAGAATTAATGAGCAATTTAATGCATATTTTTTTTATTTTTTTGATAAAAATTAGAGCAAAAAATCAAGCCAAAATACTCAAAAAAATTAATTTTTATAGCCTTCAGTGCAAGATGGACCGACCGCTCGATCCACAGAAGCGATGGTGCGATCCATGAAAATATTTTGCAGTGCACGACATGATCTACAGTGGGCGAAAGAAATGTTTCTTGAACAGATGGCAGAGATTAATCCTGAATGAGATCCAATGGCTGCTGTTTATTATCGGTTGAAAATAAGAGATCAGGAGCACGATCCGATGGCTGAAATTCAATCTATCACTTAATCTGACGGTTGGTATTCATCCCGACTATGAATAGGAAGAGTTTTGCATGATCCGACGGTCGAAAATCCATCAAGTGTGCGATCCGACGGCAATTATCGTTCCCGACTGAGAGAAGGACTTTAACATTGATTTTTGATCTAATCTGGGTAGTCCAAATGTAATCTGATGGTCAGAGTTAAATGCTATGGATTTAATACAATTTCTAAAAGTTTTAGGACTCCTTTTGCTACCAGAAAAAGGTGAAAAATTCATCTATAAATAGGAGATCCAGGAATAAGAGAAGAGAGCAGAAAAAAATAAGTGGAAATATAAGAAAAAATCAGAGAAAAAAATTAGAAAGATTTAGGAACCCAAGAAAAAGAAGAAGAGAAGTCGGTTCGCTCTGCGGAGTATGAAGAAAGAAGGAGAGGTCATCAATCATCTTATCGATGAGGCTGTGCTGTTCAATTTTAGATCTTTGTTATAATTTTATTTTATTATTATTTTTAAATTCTTTATATTTAAATTTTAACTTTTAATTAATAAAAAAATTATTTTCTTACACTTTAAATTTTTGTTATTTATTTTTTTTGCAAGTAGATGCTAGGATTTAGTTAGTAGATCTTAGTACCAATTTATTTTTATACATTTTAAATTTTTATTTTTTATTTTTATTATAAGTAGAAGCTAGGATTTAAATAGTAGATCTTAGTACTTGATTTATTTTTTATACTTTTAATTTTTATTTTTCAACTTAAAATTACTTTCTTCAAAACTTTATTTTTTTTATAAAATCAAAAATTTTAAATCAAAATCTTGCCTTCTCTGTAGATTCAATCCGACTCGCTACTTTTTATATATTTTTAATTTTTATAAAAATTTGAATTAATTTGATAAGCACGATGTTCTAATGACAATATCACGATCCTATCACCATACTATATCTCATACGATGTGATAGGAACGGACTTTGATAAAATTCTATTCAACAAGTGAATGGTAGTTAATAAGGTATGTCTCCAAAGATATAAAGATAGATCAGTGAAGCTCATCATGGATCTGACCATATCTAATAGGCTCCTATTCCTCCTTTCGAATATCTTGTTGAGTTGAGGTGTTCCGAAAGGAGTCCATTGAGAGACTATACCATTATTTTTAAGATATCTCAAAAATTTTTGACTAAGGTATTCATCTCCTTGATCAGATTGAAGAACCTTAATGGGCTTGTTTGTTTATTTTTCTACTTTATTTCTAAATTTTTTGAACTTTTCAAAGGCTTTAGACTTGTATTTCATCAGATACACATACCCATACCGAGATAGATCATCGATAAAGAAAATGAAGTAGCTATAACCACCCTTGGTCTACACATCAAATAGCCCACACACATCGGAGTGTACTAGGCAAGTAACTCAGTGGCCCTTTTTCCATATCCTACAAAGGATAACTTGGTCATTTTTTTTCAAAGACAAGATTCGTAAGCTAGATACTACTCTGGATTAAGAGAGCAAGGATCCTATTCTTTTTCAGTTTGTTTATCATGTCCTCTTCAATATGGCCTAGTCTATGATGCCACAAGTATTTTTAGTTAATTTCATCTCTAGATCTCTTTTGACCTACGACACTCACTATTTGCTCGTTCAGATTCACATTCGCATCAACATGCAAATGATATAGACTGTCAATTAAAAGATCTCATGCAATCAATTTATTTCATAAATAAATGAAATAAAATTTTTTATTAAAACTAATTTCAAAATCTTTCTATGCTAGCACAGACACAAAAATCAAATTTTGACTAGCTATAGAAATAAAATAACAGTCTTTTAAATCTAATATAAAACTAGATGGTAATCAAAGAGGATAAGTGCCAACGACTTCTTCAGTAATTTTTGCTCCATTACTGATCTGAAGGATCATGTCATCTTTTCTCAACCTCCTACTTTTTATTAGACCTTGCATTGAAGTACATATATGAGCACTCAAACCAGAGTCCAATACCCAACTAGAAGTAGAAGAAATCGTAAGACTAGATTTAATTATGAGTATACCTTCCAAAGGTTTATCACCCTTTTTAATCTTTAGGCTCTCCAGGTAGAGTGGACAGTTTTTCCTCCAATGACCTTCAGTATCATGGTGAAAATACTTTCTCTTTGCTTCGATCTTCTTTGGAACATCCTTCTTTGGCTTACTCTCTTTCTTCTGCTTCTTAGCGGATTTAGTCTTCTTTTTTTCAGTAGACTTTCTCTAGAAAGAAATCTGCTCCACAACGAGAACAGTGCTCCTTGAACTCTTCAAGGTTTCTTTCATAGTGACCAACATGTTGACCAGTTCGGATATAGTGCATTCGAGTTTGTTCATATGAAAATTTATAATAAATTGACTATATGAACTCATAAGGGATTGAAGGATTAAATCCATCTATAATTCTTTTTTTGTTTCAAGCCTGATCTTTCCAAGCTCCTTAACATCCTTGATCACAGTTATACAGTGCTCATGGACTGACTGCTCTTTATGCATCTTCAAATTGAAGAGTCTCTTGGATACTTCAAAGCATGTAGTACGGCTCTGCTCACCATACAACTCTTATGGGTAAGTTATCATAGCCTTGGCAGTGGGCATATGCTCATGCTGGCTTTGCAACTCATTTGACATAGAAGCTAGCACATAGCACTTGACTCGACTGTCTTCATCCGTCCACTTTTCAAAAGCAGCTCTTTGCTCAGCAGTAGGATGGTTTGGTAACACTATGGATTTCTGGTCGAGTACATGACTTAATTTTTTTGAAGTCAAGACAATCCTGAGATTTCTAAGCTAGTCTTTGTAATTAGTTCCAGTCAAATGATTGGTTTCAAGGATGCGGGCTAGAGGGTTTGAGGCTGACATTATTTAACTGCGAGAGTAAAGATTCAAGTTAGACTTTTATGCTTTAATGTTATATTTGCTTCTAGAGATTTTAAGATACAAACAATGACTCTCACTAATTTTTTGGATCTCTCCACTCCTTGGGTGAAAAATGAAAATCCTAATGCGATAAAAGATTCCTAGTAGGTGCTGCGATCCCACCGATGTCATGCACCTCCCCTAACAGTTGTTGGTAACATGTACATCGATGCGTAGGCAACTCTTTACCCAGATACTTCTCTAAGCATATTGTAGCGACTTGGTCTCTAAGTCATGTGGGCTCACCTAACAGTTATTAACCATACTCCTTAGTTAAGCCTGACCCACCATTCATAAGTAGGTGCAAGACCGTCATTGGGTCCCTCATCTAACAGTTATTGGGCTCAACCCCATTCATATTCTGTAACAACTCTTTGCTAATAAAGTGGTTGTATATTTTTGATGCAACTAAACCACTGTAACCAGTTGAGAACAATCAACACCAGTAGCACGCCTACACATCTACAACGATGGAGGACCTATAGACTTAATATTTATGGGAAGATTTAGGTTTAGGTCTCATCTAATCAGTCATCATATGATCGATCTAATTGGTATTGGCTAAACCAAAAATGCCAAGCAATCCAATTGAAGACTCAATCTTCTAAATTGGCCAGATAAGTGGAGATCGGTGGGGGTCCCCCGTTGCTTTTCTAGACACTAATAAATTGGCCAGGTTAGCTAACGGAACCAATTAAATAACCACATTTCAATTACTTACTATAGACACCAATAGGTCAATTGGTCCAAATAGATTAACTCAAGTGAATCAGGCTTAAACCATCGAGCCAAATTAGGTCCTTAGGTTAATCAATTCTACATATGGGATTCAATTGATTTGATCAATAATAATTGCATGATCATATAACTTAATTGATCTAACCCTATACTTGATTCGATTTAATCAATTACTTAATCGAATTAGACCCATATGGTTCAAATCATAAATCTTAGATGCAATCCTATTACATGACCTAATTTTTTTGATTTTTTCATAACTATGTTGGAAAATATGTCCCAAAGCCAATTGTTAGATGATTGTGCTCATTTTGTAAATTATATATAAATTTTTATTAATAAAAATTATTTGATATTTTTATTATAAATTGATCATCTTTGAACTCCTATGTTGTAATGAAGTCCTTAGGACTATTATTAATCGACAAAGGAGGATCTGTCATTAAGTTCTTAAAAATATTCGTGACCAAACGATATGCTATTACTAGGATGATAGCGATATTAAGTGTAGGTCATTGTGTATCATATGAGTTGGTTGTCCTCTTAATCAAAGAGTGTGGAGACACCATTATGGCATGTAGATGGAATATAGAAGTACATTCGTATTGAACGTGACCATGAGCCGAACACTCTACTGTCAAGAGTAGCTCGTGAAGGGTATGGGTATAAATATCCCTTCGACCTGAGACCACCACGGTGATTTATAAGTAACTCACTATACTTTAGTACTGGACCATCTGAGTTTTTAATTTAGTGATGGAAGGATACTGGGTGTAGTCAAGTACTTATCAAATCGGTGAGTGAGTCAAGATGAAATTGACTCCTCTGAATTGATAGGAGATATGCATCAGTGTATTTCAGTTTAGCAAAATCTTGACCAGGATAATCCATGAGATGGATTTGAAAGATTAAAATATAATGTGGTCAACTTAATTAGGGTTGACAGTTAAATCTTAGGTCACCTTGAGCATTTGGGTCAAAGAAATGAATTATACGGTAACCATACGCCAGTAGGTTCTAAAAGATTGCTTTGCAATACTTCGACCTATCCAATCATCGGGTCATCATTACTAGATGGTTATATCGATTGGTATAGAAAGTTATTCCTATGCTACCGACTTAGGTTCAAACCCATGGGATCACACGCATTAGAAGATTTGGTCAAATCTGATGGCTGAAAGAATCTAATTGGATTGTTATTCTGGTGAAGAGTCCTACTTGGACTAGGACTCTATGAGAGAGTCCCACTGGCACTGGGACTCTATCATTAGTAATTAGATTACTAATTAACTCAATTTGATTGAATAAAGAGCTTTGGAACAAGTCTAACTGAATAAGATTCAGTTCGACTGAGATTGGGATTGATATGATCAAACCCAATTATAAGAGAAATTTGATCTCGATTTGATCAGGATTTAGACTCAGTTAATTACTAATTGAGTTAAGAATTTGATGAGATATTTAGATTTTTAATTAGATTAGATTCATTTCTCTCAGTGGTTTCAATCCAAATTTGATTTGGATTAGAATTGAATTAGAAATGAAGAGTCCAAGTCAGACTAGGACTCTATCCTTATCTTTTGCGCCACATCTGGATCCATGCCAATTTCTCCATGCCTAATTGGATTTGGATTGTGATTTTTGGCATAATGAGAGAGGATCCAATAAGGGTGGGTGACAATAGCTGATGAGTCATAATATTATCTCTTGCCTAATTTGAATGCGATCCGAATTAGAGATAAGATGCAGACTAGAAAAGAGATTTTTCATATATAATATATTATTGGTGCCATATTATTTTTTTTCTTATTTTTCTTAAGAAATCCTTTAGCATGTAAGACTTTATATTTCTTCTCCATGTCTTAAGAATTTTTTTAGAATTTTTTGGGATGCCAAAAGAAGATTTTGGCATTGATTTATGGCACCCTTCCTTGGAAAGCCCTAATTCCTGGTCTATAAAAAGGGATCCCCTCTCTTGGACGTCCCATAATCAATTCTCTTGCTGATTTTTTATTTCCAAAGCCTCTTCTCCTCCTCCTCTCTTCCTCCTCTAGATCTTCTATCACTTTAGAATATCCAAGGTGCTTGTAGAAGAAGGAAGAGATCAGCTATCGAAGTTATTCGTAGATTAGCATCTTCGAGCCCCTGATCTGTGCCAGTCTTCATATGGATTTTCTTATAGAGGCCAGATAACTTCGTGTGGCTATGAGCAATCTGAGAAACACCGTCACAATCATTGGATCAGAGGAGATCAAGAATAAAATTTGTTTGGTAACAATCTCTAACTTATTTTGATTTCTATGGTAGATCTAATAGTTAGATCTAGAATTCAGCATTGATGAGATCGATGTGATTTTTATTTTTAGATCTAAAATATATATTTTTTATATCAAAGATCTTGATGTGGTAGTTTAAGATTAAATCTTATACATGTGATTAGGGTTAAATTATTTAATGTTGCCTCAAGAATTGATTTTGATGATCACAAACTATTTGAGGGGACTACTAATGAGTTTCTTATCTTTGGAGAATACTTTGATGTTGTTTTAGGTAGTCCAAAAATATTGAGTTTAAAAAGCTCATTCAAGGATGCCAAAGTCAAAAATTTTGCAAGTTAGAAATATTTTTGAAGCCTTTTGAGAGTATCAAATTCATTCAAATCTGATAAGTCGCATATTTTTGTATTTATTTTAGATATTTTTGATAATTTATGGTGCTAACATCTTGTTAAAAATTCTAATTTCATAAATAAATTAGATTTTTTTTATAAAAATAGATAATTTTGAAAAAATATAAAATTAGAGCATATTTATGAAAAATAGATATTGATTTAATTGAAAATTTAAGTATCAAAATAATAAAAAATTTTTGAAAAATTTAATGCATATATTTTTTTAATTTTTTAGGCAAAAATTAGAGCTAAAATCAAGCAAAAGTATCCTAAAAAATATTTTTTATTACCTTCGATGCACATTGGACCGACTCCTTGATCCACAAAAGCGATGGTGCAATCCACAGGAACAGTTCGTGGTGTTTTGGTGCGGTCTACAAGCAAGTGGAAGGTTTTTTGCACCATCCGATGGTTGATATCAATTCTAAAGAAGATCGAATGGTCCACATTGATTACCAATTGAAAGAAGGATTTTTGAGTGCAATCGGATAGCTATGGTGGTTCCCGATCATGATAAGGAATTGATCTATGATTTTTAGGCTGATCTAGGCGGTCCAAATGCATTCTAACAGCCAGAATTAATTGATAAGAGTATTATATATTTTCTAAAGATTTTAGAACTCCTTTTGTGATCAGAAAAAGATGAAAAATTTACTTATAAATAGGGAATCCGAGAATAAGTCTTGGGAGAAGAAAAAATTAGTAGAAATATAAGGAAAAAAAATTAGATAGTTTTAGGAATCCAAGGGGAAGAAGAAGAGATGCTGGTTCGCTCTACAGAGTACGAAGAAAGAAAGAGAGATCATCAACCATCTTTTCGATGAGACTGAACTGATCAACTTCAGATTTTTATTATAGTTTTATTTTTATTTTATTTTATTATCTTTTTAAATTCTTATACTTGAATTTTAATTTTAATTAATAAAAAAATTATTTTCTTACACTTTAAATTTTTATCTTTTATTTTTTGCAAGTACATGCTAGGATTTAATTAGTAGATCTTAGTACCAATTTATTTTATGCACTTTAAATTTTTATTATTTTTTTTATAAATAAAAGCTAGGATCTAAATAATAGATCTTAGTACCTGATTTATTTTTTATACTTTTAATTTTAATTTTTTGATTTAAATTATTTTTCTTAAAATTTTATTTTTTTTATAAAATCAAAGATTTCAAATCAAAATCCTACCTTCTCTGTGGATTCGACCTAACTCACTATTTTTTGCATATTTTTAATTTATATTAGAGTCAAAATTAGATTGATAATTATGGTGTCCTAACGATAACATCGCGATCATATCAATTTTTGACATCATTGTCGGGGAAGGCATCAATTTTAATATTTGATTTCTTTGATTTTTTTATGAATATAGCTTACTAACTTTTCTATTTTTTTATCTTTGTACAAAAAAAAAATTCAAAAAAAGAGATAGAAAGCTTTCAATTTTGCTTGGTGAGATCAATCCTAACTATTTTTTTAGTATTAATTACTATTTTTTTAAAATTAATCTAAAATTTACCCACATAAATCTAATAAAAATTGCATGACATGAGTCAAACTTAATTGTTAGAAGTATTCATCATCTTAGATTTTCTTTTGGTGATCACTGGAGATAAGGTATACTTTCAAGTTTGATTAATTTCATGCATCTAATTTAGTTGCATAGAACTCTTTGTTTGAAATTGGTTGTGCATATTTATCTTAAATTAATTTAAGGGCAACAACCATAATAAAATAAGGTGGAGATTTCATCATCCTTTCTTAGCCCAAAAATAACCAACCAGCATCCTGCATTAATCCTAGCCTAATTAAAATTTAGTAGACATTGGCTCCTAAGATCAATTGAGTTCAGTTTGAGTATTGTGGTGAAGTCAAGTGCAAAGTAAGTTTAGACTCACCCCTGAAATTAGTGTCTAAGGTAGGAGGTTACAAAAGCTCAGCCTAAGTAGACTTGTGATTATTTAATTGGTTCCGTTAGCTTACCTGGCCAATCTAATTGATGTCTAAGGCAAACAACGGGGGGACCCCTATGACCCCACCTCTTACCTGACTAGTTGAAAGAAGTGAGAACAGACCCAATGTGCATCTAGGCTCAGCCACTCTATATCAAACTGTTAGGTCTAAGAAACCCGTAGGTGTCTAGATTTAATTGCTTACTAACTTGATTACAATTAACACTCAACCATAACTAATTCTTCTCATCTTTTGTCCTTAGGTCTAGGGCTTTCTTAAGATTCTCACCTTAAGAACTTCTCTCTCTTCCTCTTCTCTTCCCTTTCTTCCTCTTTCTTAAAAAAAAAATAAAATCTGAATCACACACATTAGGATTTGCACTGGCATATGCACGGTATAATTTTTTCTGATCTAGTTGAATCTAATTTTAAAATTAAATGGCTGATCCATGTTACACCTAATAATCAATTGACTGAAAATCCTGAGAACCACCTAGGTAGATGATAAAATATTTTATTCCTTCCACCTATAACCCATCAATATTTTCATCATTCTATGGAATCAAACATTCAGATTTTAGTCCTAAGGTCGATTTGAACCTGCTAGCCCAAAAATTAGATAAAGTCAACTTTTTTATAGATAAATAAATAGCCTTGGGTCTATAATCTCCTGTGCAATACACATCACCTCTCAATTATCAGAAGATTTATTCTATCTGTGCTAATCCAGCCCATCATGTTAGTGAATGTCCTATGGCTGCACAGTTTCCATCTTTCATCCAAGAACAAGTTCAAGCTGCTCAAGGTTACTCCAATCCTGTCAATGATCCATTCTTAAACACATATAACCAAGATTGGAGAAACCACCCTAATTTTTCTTGGAAACCCCAATAGACTCAGGCTCAGGCCTAAATTCTTTCTGTGTATAATTTTCAGAATAGGCCCTAATACCAGAATTATGCCTATAATAGAGGTTAGCCTAGTCAGCCTATCCAGCCATCCTATTACAATCAGCCATCATACCTACCTCCTCAATAGATCCCTCTAGCCGATGATAGGTTTAGCCAACTTTGACAAATGATTATGATCCAACAGCAATTCCTCACCAGGCTAGAAGCACAAATAGGTCAGTTCGCTGAGTCTTCCATGAGGAGAAAACTAGGTCAATTGCTGAGCCAATCAATATTGAATTTTGAAAATAACCCACCCATCTACCAACCACTTGGACCTAGTCATCAATCTAATGTCACGCCTAAGAATCTTCAATTTGAAAATGATTAAATAATCTCTGAGCTTAAAAGTGGTAGGATTCTTAAGGACCCCTATCAAGAGCAGGTGAGTGAGACTAGTACTGATGCTAATCAAAATATAAATTTAGAAGAAGAGGTTAGTACTGAGGCTAACCCAATAGAAGAATCTGAGTCCAAAATTGTTACTGATCTGAGTGAAAAAGATAAAGGAAAGAAGAAAGCAGATGAGTTACTTAAGATATATTTACCAAGAGTTCCATTTTCTTCAGCCCTAGAAGTCAGTTCTTCTACTTTAGAATCACCTCCAGAACTGAAGTCATCTTTGATCACATCTGAGTATACTTATTTCGAATTAAGTGACACCCTTCTAGTACCCATTGCTTCAAACTCAACTCCTAACCTAAAAACTCAATTCATGAACATTTTAGAAGAACAAATAAGAGAAATTCTCAACAAACAAAGATCTATGAATGGGTTTGTGAATTATCTTTCTAAAATCAAGATCGAAGATGTGAAATATTTTTTAAAGATTGGCAATAAAATATTAAAATTTATTATAGGCCATCTTCCTGAGATTGATAATCCAAAATCATTAAAATTTGTCAATCCAATATTCGATATAGGATAGGTGAGAGAATCGACATGGTCTGGCTGAAGATGGTAAACTTAGAGCTTCCTAGGAGGCAACCCAGTTTTAATTTTAGCTTTTATTTTTTATTATTTTTTATATTTTTTTAAGATAATCGAGTCTTACTTAGTATCTTTTATAAGGATTTGAAGATAATGTTGGTTAAGTTTGGGGGAGAATCAATTTTGAAAAGACTTCTGGATCAGGTGATATCTTTTCTTTTCTTTCTCTTTGTATCCACCCTTTATTTTTTCTACTCCATTGAGGACAATATCGATTAAGTTGGGGGGGAGAGAATAAAAACTTTTTAAAATTTTTTAAGTCTTCAAGTAAGTTAGTATTTAGCATTTAAGCACCTGATTACACTTAAGAATTGAGTTAAATTAAGTATTTTTTAAAAAAAATTGATGTATAGATTAGAGAGTTTGTGAGATATTGAGATATCAAGTATTAAGAAAACTCAATAAAGAGTTACGTTTAAAACTTAAATAATTTTTTTGAAGTATTTTTAAATTTTTTTACTAGCATCAAAGAAGAGTTTACTTCTTATGGACTTATGTAAGGTAACTATATATTTTTTTATATATTAAAAAAAAAAGTTTTTAAGTACTTCATGCCGAGTAACCGGGCCTCTTTGCCTAAGCAAGTATTGAGTTTCACGTCAAAAGATATGAAGGGCAAAGAAGCTTTGTTGTAAAGTTAGTTTTAACTCGTAGTCTGTTTAATTCGAACAAATAGGTATGAGGGGTATTCTATACCTAGTGCCCTAAAGCCATCTGGTTTGGGAGTTATTGGTTAAAAACTCACTATATGGGTCAAACAAAAAGCTTAAGGGGTTAAGACACTCAATAGTGGTATAATATTAAAAAAAAATTGAATCAATAAATGAAGGATGAAAGTAACAATATACTTGTCCATCTAAAGGTTAAAAAGGCAGGTATAATTTAAAAAATATTTAAAAAATAATTAATATTCTTAGTTTAACTCTCATATTGATTAGTATTAATATTCTAATGATATATCTCACTCACGTTCTACTGGACATCAGTAGCCCTTTTGAAAATTATTTGATGAAATTTGAAACTTTTAGTTAAATGATACTTAATTCAAAATTCTTTCTTTACTCGAGGATGAGCAAAGTTCAAGTTGGAGGGTGTGATAAGTCGTATATTTTTATATTTATTTTAGATATTTTTGATAATTTATGATGCTAACATCTTCTTAGAAAATTTAATTTCATAAATAAATTAAATTTTTTTATAAAAATAGATAATTTAAAAAAATATAAAATTAGAGTATATTTATGAAAAATAGATATTGATTTAATTAAGAATTTAAGCACCAAAATAATGAAAAATTTTTAAAAAATTTAATACATTTTTTTTCTAATTTTTCAGGCAAAAATTGAAGCAAAAATCAAGTAAAAATATCCTAAAAAATAATTTTTATTATCTTCGATGCACAGTGGATCGATCGCTTGATCCACAAAAGTGACGGCATGGTCCACAGGAACAGTTCGCGATGTTTTGGCGCAACCTACGGGCGAGCGAAAGATTTTTTATGCCATCCGATGGTTGATTTCAATTTTGAGAGAGATCGGATGGTCCACATTGGTTGACGATTGAAAGAAGAATTTTTGGATGCGATCGGATGGTTGTGGTGGTTCTCAATCGTGATAAGGAATTGATCTACAATTTTTAGGCTGATCTGAGCGGTCCAAATGCAATCTAACGGCCATAATTAATTTATATGAGTATTATATATTTTCTAATGGTTTTAGGACTCTTTTTGTGACCAAAAAAAGATAAAAAATTTATCTATAAATAGAGGGTCCGAGAATAAATTTTGAGAGAAAAAAAAATTAGTAGAAATATAAAAAAAATTAAAAAAAAATTAGATAGTTTTAGGGATCCAAGGGAAAGAAGAAGAGAAGTCAGTTTGCTCTACGGAGTACGAAGGAAGAAGGAGAGATTATCAACCATCTTCCTGACAAGGTTGGGTTGATCAACTTCAGATCTTTGTTACAGTTTTATTTTTATTTTATTATATTATTTTTTTAAATTTTTATACTTAAATTTTAATTTTAATTAATAAAAAATTTATTTTCTTGCACTTTAAATTTTTGTCTTTTATTTTTTGCAAGTACATGCTAGGATCTAATTAGTAGATCTTCGTATCAATTTATTTTATGCACTTTAAATTTTTATTATTTATTTTTTTTGTAAGTAGAAGTTAGGATCTAAATCGTAGATCTTAGTACCTGATTTATTTTTCATACTTTTAATTTTTATTTTTCTATTTAAATTACTTATCTCAAAATTTTATTTTATTTTTATAAAATTAAAGATTTTAAATCAAAATCCTATCTTTTCTATGGATTCGACTCGACTCGCTACTTTCTACATATTTTTAATTTTTATTGAAGTCAGAATTAGATTGATAATCATGATATCCTAACGATAACATCGCGATCATATCAAAATCCATTTAAGAGTGTTTGGCAGTATTTTGGTAAGTTTTAGACTTTAAATGTATGAAAAACTGTGTTGAAACAAAATGGAGCGACCTAACTGGGTCATCCCCTTGTATTGGGTAGCCAGCACATATCTGTTTTGGCTTGTGGCATGTAGTGGAACGATCCATGGGTCGACCCCTGAGACCAAAATAGGGAGCATGATTTTCTGTCTGGCCAAATGAGATGACTCATGGATCTATCCATTCCCAGTGAGGCATCCTATGGGTTGACCTATGTGAAGCTGACACTCGTAACGACTAGTTTTCAGCTTATTTTTGATACATTTAATGCACATTAAACATACTCCAACGACTCTTAACCGACTCTAAGACACTCTCAAGACTAAATAAAGACTATAAATACTCTCTAGAGATAAAAAATCAGAGAAACCAAAAAGTATTCAAGCTCAAATCTATGAAAGAGAAAAGAAAACCCTAGAAAGAGAGAAAGAAGCATTCAATTAGCTCACCAACACCTCTCCAACTATATTCAAGTATCCAAATCATCTGAGGGTGTCCAACAAAGGCTTCTACTCCTTGAGTATTGTGCTTTTATTATTTTATTGTGCTCATTTAAGGAGCTCTTTGTGCTAAAATTTTTGTACTCTTTTTTTTGCTATTGCTCTTAGAGTTTTGAGTTTTGAGAGATTTCAAAACTCAGATAGGTTGATCTGAATCTATAATTAGAGGATTTGTGGGTTGGCTTATACCCAAAAAATAAGTGTTCTTGCTTGGATAGCAAGGATCGGTATAATCCGACATGTTGTAAACTATTAAAAATCTTGTTAGTGGATTAAATTCCCAAGTTGGGACTTGGAGAGTAGATGTAGGTGCAAAGTTAGCATCGAACTACTATAAATCCCTTGTGTTTGATGTGCTTGCATATTTTTTTTTCTTCATTATGCTCTATACTTATTCATTTGTTAATTATATTTGATCTTCTTTTCTTTGTTAATTAACTCACCTCACTCATCAAGTTGAGCACATTGCTTGTGAGCACTAATCACTAAAACTTTTAAAAGATCCAATTCACCCTCCCTCTTGGGCTCCATATCTGGGCAACAAGTGGTATCCAAATCTGATGCTCTAGGCCTTGCTTGATTTAACTATCAAGAGCCAAAGATCAATGACAACCCAATTTGGCACATCTCTAGCTGAGGGGCAATCTACCAACCGACCTTCACTTTTTAATGGGTCTAACTACACCTATTGAAAAGCTTGGATGAGAATATTTATTTAAACACTTGACCATGATATGTAGAGTATCATAGTAAATAGATCTCACACCCTCACTAAATTGATTGATGGTGTATCTCTCCCTAAGTCGAAAGGTGAATGGGATGAGTTTGACAAGAAAATGACTCAGCTCAATGCTAAAGCTATGAATATTTTATATTGTATCCTAGATGCAAATAAATTTAATCATATTTCTACATGTAATTCAGCTAAAAAAATTTAGGATAGGTTAGAAGTTATATATGAGGGCACAAACCAAATTAAAGAGTCAAAAATCAATATGCTTGTGCACAACTATGAATTATTTAAAATAGAATCTGATGAGTCTATAACTCAAATATTTACTTATTTCATTGATATCTTAAATGATCTAAAAAATCTTGGAAAGTATTGTTCTAACAGTGACCTTGTAAAAAAAGTTCTTAGATTTCTACCAAGATCGTGGGAGGCAAAGGTCACGACGCTTCAAGAAACCAAGGACTTAAACATCCTATCTTTGGAGGAGCTGCTTGGATCTCTCATGACCTATGAGCTGACCAAGAAGCAATATTTTGAAGAAGAGACTAGAAGAAAGAAGATAATTACCCTCAAATCAATGGCTTAAGAAGATGAAGATTCATAAAAACCAGAAAACAGTGAAGATGATGAAGATTTAGCATTAATCATAAAAAAATTTAGATAGTTTATGAAGAAAAGAAGACAAGGCACCAAAAGAAGATCACTAGTTAAGGAGGAGCCGAGTAAAGAAAAAGAGAAAGAATAGCCTATCATTTGTTATGAATGTAAGAAGCTGGGCCACTTTAAATTAGACTGTCCCCAGCTCAAGAAGGATCATAAGAAGTTCAAGAAGAAAAGGACAATGATGGCTACATGGAGCAACAGTGATGACTCCATCTCGATTGACGAATCCCATGAAAAAGCCAATGTGTGCCTTATGGGATATGAAAATGAGGTAATCACTGAAACTCAAAGTAAATTTTCTTATGATGGACTGCAAGAAGCTTTTCATGAGCTTTTGGATGATTTAAAAAAATTAAGATTGAAAAACAAAAATTTGAAATTAAAAAATCAAACTTTATTTAAAGAAAAAGAAGAGATCTCCAACAAAAATAAAGAATTAGAAATAAAATATCAAACTCTATCAAAGAAACAGAAAAAATTTTCAAGTATAAACAAAACTCTTGTAAAGGAAAATCAAAACCTAAAGGAAGAAGTAACCAAATTAAAACCAATAGTTGATAGATTTATCCTGAGCATAAATAAACTTCAAATGATTATTGACAATCAAAGAGCAGTGTATGATAAAGCCAACCTTGGTTATAATACTCTTAGAAAATAAAATTTTTTGAAAAATATTTTTGTTAATACATCCATGAATAAATTATCAAACATTACATATTTTAAATGTAGCAAGATAGGACATAAAGCTTATACGTGCTTGTTAAACAAATTTGTTAGTACAAATATTAAAAAAATATAAATTTCAAAAGGAACCATTGTGACTAACCTCAAAGACCTAAGTTAACTTGGGTACCTAAAGTTAAAACTTGATTTTATGTATGTAGATGTGTCTTGCATCCCAAGCAATGAAGCGAAAGTGGTATCTTGATAGTGGATGCTCAAGACACATGATCGATGATGAGTCTCAATTCATCACCTTAGAAGTTAAGAATGGAGGGATGGTCATCTTTGAAAATATTGGTATCACTTTCTCCAATAATAATAATAATAATAATAATAATAATAATAATAATAATAATAATAATAATAATAATAATAATAATAATAATAATCATCGATGTTGGTAATATTGGTATCACTTTCTCTACTTGTATTGAAAATACTTTGCTTGTAGATGGTCTTAAGCATAATTTATTAAGCATTAGTCAATTATGTGATAAGGATTATAAAGTGATTTTTGAATCATCCATGTGTATTGTAACTAGTCCTTTTGATGATAGCACTAGGTTCATTAGACATAGGCATAGCAATATTTACATGGTAGATTTGGATAATCTTTTCATACAAAATATGTAATGTCTTGTGGCCATGAATACTAAAATCAATGAGACTAGTTGGTTTTGGCACCATGGGTTTGTACATATTCGTATACACACACTATCTAAAATTATTAAAAAGGATTTGATTTCTGGTTTGCCAAAGTTAAATTTTGAAAAAGATAAAATCTGTGATGCATGCCAATTAGGTAAGCAAACAAGAATTTCTTTTAAACCTAAGAATATTGTTTCAACTTCTAAATCTTTAGAACTTTTACATAAGGATTTATTTGGTCCTATAAGGACAACTAGCCTAGGAGGTAAAAGATATGGTTTTGTGATTATCGATGATTTCGTATATTTTACTTGGGTCTTGTTTTTAGCATCTAAAGATGAAGCATTTTCAGTTTTTCTAAGTTTTGCCAAAAAGTCTCAAATGAAAAAGGTTTACCAATTATTTCAATTCATAGTGACCATGATATCGAATTTGAAAATAAAGATTTTAAAAAATTTTGTGATAAAAAAGAGATAGATCATAATTTTTCAGCACCTAGAACACCCCAACAAAATAGAGTAGTAGAAAGAAAAAATAGAACTCTTGAAGAAATGACCCGTACCATGCTATGTGAGAGCCATCTCCCAAAATATTTTTGGATAGAAGCTATCAACACAATATGTTACATCTTAAATCATATTTTAATAAGATCAATTTAAAAAAAAATACCTTATGAATTATGAAAAGGTAGAAAATCTAACATAGGATATTTTCATATTTTTAGTTGCCACTGTTTTGTTTTAAATAATTGTAAAGATAGCTTACAAAAATTTGATGCTAAATCTGATGAAGCTATTTTTCTTGGCTATTTCACTTTTAGTAAAGCTTTTAGAGTTTTTAATAAAAAAATTCTAGTAGTAGAAGAGTCAATCCATGTAATTTTTGATGAGACTAATAATCTTCCATCAAGGAAGAGAGAGGGTGCTGATGATGCAGATATCTTAGAAGAAGGAATGAAAGAGCTCACTATCAATGACTCAAATAAGCAAAACAAAGACCAGCTGGAGGAAAAGCATGAGGATGAGAGCATCAATGATCAAAATGTTCAAGAATAATCTCAAGGTACAAATAATCTTTCAAAGAAATAAAGGTATGTCCTTAATCATCTCAAGAAATTAATCATTGATGATCTGGCACAAGGGGTAAGAACTCGATCTTCTCTTAGAGATGTATATAATTGTGTAGCTTTTATTTCTCACTTAGAATCTAAGATAATAGAAGAAGCTGAACAAGATCATAACTGGATAAATACTATGCAAGAAGAGTTAAATCAATTTGAAAGAAATAATATATGGACTCCTGTTGCTAGACTTAAAAACCATCCAATAATTGGAACAAAATGGATATATAGGAATAAACTTGATGAAGATGGTAATGTAATTAAAAATAAGGCAAAACTAGTTGCTAAAGGATATAACTAACAGGAAGAAATTGATTTGATGAAACATTTGCACTTGTTGCTAGATTAGAAGCTATAAGAATATTGCTTGCTTATGTATTTTTTATAAATTTTAAACTATTTCAAATGGATGTTAAAAGTGCCTTTCTAAATGGTTATATTACTGAAGAGGTATATGTAGAGCAACCCCCAGGCTTTAAAAATTATAAATATCTAAATCATGTATTTAAATTAAATAAAATCTGGTATGGTTTGAAATAAGCCCGTAGGGCTTGGTATGAAAGACTAAGTTTTTATTAAAAAAAAAGAGAAAAAATATATACAACTCTTTTTATAAAAAGAAAAGGTGAAGAGATACTAGTTATATAAATATATGTTGATGATATTGTATTTCGATCTACTAATGAAGCTTTGTGTCAAGAATTTATCAAGCTTATGCAGGAGAAGTTCAAGATGAGCATGATAGGAGAACTTACCTTCTTCCTTGAACTCTAGATCAAGCAAATGAAGGAAGGGATCTCCATCATCCAAAGCAAGTACACAAAAAAATTATTAAAGAAATTTGAGATGGAGAGCTCTAAGAGTGTAAGTACTCTTATGATCTCTTCCTGTAAATTAGATAAGGATGAACATGGTAAGTCTGTTGATTCAAAGCTTTATAGAGACATGATAGATTCTTTATTATATCTTACTGCTAGTAGACCTGATACAATGTTTAGCATATATATATGTACTAGATATCAGTCTAACCCTAAGGAATCACACTTAAATACTATTAAAAAAATATTTAAATACCTAAAAAGAATATAAAATCTAGGACTCTAATTTTCTAAGCAATCTTCTATTAATTTAATAGGTTACTCAGATGCTGATTTTGCTGGATGTAGATTAGACAGAAAAAGTACTAGTGAAACTTGCCAATTTTTAGGGGTCAACTTAATCTCTTGGTTTAGCAAGAAATAAAATTTGATGGTATTGTCTACGATCGAGGCTGAGTATATTGCAGTCGAAAGTTGCTGTGCTCAAATCTTGTAGATTAAGCAACAGCTTATAGATTTTGGAATTGAACTTAAAGATATTTCTATAAGATATGATAATACTAGTGCCATGAGTTTGACTAAAAATCTAATCTACTACTCTAGATCAAAATATATTGAGATTAGACATCACTTTATAAGGAAACATGTTCAAAACAATGATGTAATGATTGAATATATAAATATTGAGAAATAATTAGCTGACATATTCACTAAAGCATTAAATAAAGATAGATTTTGTGCAATTAAGAGGAAATTAGGCATCTTAGATCCTTTTGCTTGACCTCTCAACATGATTCTTCTTTCAAAATCCTTCCAAAATTCTTTTACTTCATCATCTTAAATTTAGATGGCAATCTGATTTTATTTGAGGTTTGATTCATGCTAATTAAAAATTATCAGAGTTATTCAAATATGATCTCAAATTTTTTTTCATTGAAATTCTTCATCAAAAATCATACCAAAATTAATCTAAGCTCTACATGATCATCTCAAGTTGATTCAAGTCTTTCCAATTTTTTTTCTTAGATTTTTTTCTCATTTTTAGATTTTCTTCTCATCGCCTGAACTAACCCTAGATGGGATAACCCATGGGACGTCCCAAATTGTTGGGTAAATGGATTGAAAGTGGGTCGATCCATTAAATTTTTTTTTTTAAAACCCAAAAGGGCCGACTCATTCACTATTCATCTTCCTCCTCCTTTCGTCCCAAACTAAAACCCTCCTCTCCAAGCTTTCCATCAACCACAAATATCTAAATCCAACCCTCCATAGGCCCAAAAATTTCTAGTTTCAACCTTAAAAACTTGGGAAGACTCTTTTGGCCTATCCATGATCAAAACCCACTCTTTTATGATCCTTACCAAACCCTTGAAATTCTCATTTCAAAAATCCTAAACAAACACCTCTAAATCTCTCATTTCTCCTCATCCCCATTAACCCTTCACCCTCTTTTCCTCCTTTAACTGATTCCTTGGCTCTCATTGCAACAATGGCTCTGAAGATGTGGCTGCCCCAAAGAAGAAAATCTGTGAGACTACTGGAGGCAGAAGAAAGAAGAAAGAGAGCAGCTCAGATCCCTGCTCAAGCCTCTCCTCCCAAGACTCTAAGTAAGGTTCCTCTCTCTGCCAGAAAAGTTGCTTTAGGGAGGAATGTAGATTTTTGATTTTTGAGAAGAGATGATTTTTCAATTGGTGAAAAGATAATTAATCAAGGGTGGAGATTCTTCTGTAGCTTGTCTGAGCCAGTATACATAAACCTGGTTAAGAAATTTTACTCAAACCTAGTGTTTACTGATGAAATTCTAAGATCAGTTGTAAAGGGTATTGAAATTGTCCTAAATGCTTCTAGGTTGGGTAGATTACTTCAAATACCCTATGAGGGAAGCTATCTTGATGAGCTTCCTAGGAAAGAGGATGAACTTACGACCATCCTAGGGAGAGATGATGTTGCAGATTTCATAAAAATTGATGCTAAAGACTTGAGTGTGGAGATGAGACTACTCTACCACATGATCTCTAGGATCTTCTTCCCCAGAGGGGGAAGATATGACCTAATGACTGGATGGGATATTTGTCTGATGTATCATGTTGTATCTGAGTCTCCACTGAATCTTCCATTTTTGATGATTGATGCTATGAGGGAGGCCTTGAATAGATCCAAGGCTCGCTTACCTTATGGAATGGTCCTGATAGTTATTTTTAGACACAGTGGTGTGAGTCTTGAGGGGGAAACTTGTTGCTTCAAGAATTGATTTTGATGATCACAAACCATTTGAGGAGACTACTAATGAGTTTTCTATATTTAAAGATTATTTTTATGATGTTTCAGGTAGTCCAAGAGATTGGATTTGAAAAGCTTCATCAAATATGTCAAAAGTTAAAGTTTCAGCAGGTTGGTGAAGTTTTGAATGCTTTTGAGAGTGTCCAAAATGATTTGAATTCATTTGAGAGTGTTTGGATGAGTTCTAATAAGTTTCAAACCTTAAATACATAAAAAATTGGGTTAGAACATGATGAAATGACCCACCTAGCTCATCCCCTTCTGTTAGGCAGCCGACACGCAGTGTTTTGGGTCATGGTACACTGTGGGATGACCCACCTGGGATGCCCCATATAATTGGGATGCCCCCCTTGAGACCTAAGACCAAAACAGAAAGCAAGACTTTCTGTCTGGCTAATTGGGACACCCCATGGGATGCCTCAATGCCAGTGGGATGCCCCATTTCTGCGAGCACATATAACGGCTAGTTTTCAGCCCATTTTTGATACATTTAATATGCATTAAACCCACTCCAATGGCTCTAAACTAACTCTAAGATATTCTCAAGGGTAAATGATAACTATAAATACTCTTTTGAAATGAAAAATCAAAAGATTTTTGCAAGCTCAAAGATTAAATCTGAGAAAAGCTATTTTCAGCCCTAAAAGAGGGATTAAAGCATTTAAGCACCTCAATAAACCACTCTCCAACAGCAATCAAGTGTGAAATTCATTGAGAATGTATAGCAAAGGCTTCCACCCCTTTAAGTATTGTATTCTATTATTTTTATTATGTGCATTTAAGGGGTTTATGTGCTAAAATTTGTATACTCTATTTTTCTCAAACAATTTTTGGGTGTTTGAGTTTTGGAGGGGTTCTAAAACTCATTTAGATTGATCCAAACTCTGAATCGGAGTGTTGAGAGTTGACTTGTACCCAAAAAATAAGTATTCTTGTTTGAAAGGTAAGAATCAGAGGTGTCCGATATGGTGTAATCCATTGTTATCCATTTAATGGATTGAATTTCCAAGTAGAGACTTGGAGAGTGGATGTAGATGCAAGGTTGGCACCGAATCACTATAAATTTCTTATGTTTATTGTGCTTACCTCTCTTATCTTGTTCTTTGTGCTCATTACTTGCTTACTTCTTATTTGTGTTTGATTTTATTTTTATTGCAAGTTGATACACTTCACTCTTCACCTTGGCATATTGCTTAAGTAGTTCAATCTTTAAAATTTCAAAAAGATCCAATTCACCCCCCCTTTTGGGCTTCATATCTGGGCAACAAGTGGTATCAGAGTCCGATGCTCTAGTTTTTGCTTGATTTAACTATTAAGAGCTAAAGATCCATGGTAGCCCAATTTGACACATTCCTATTCGAGGGGCAATCCACAAATCGATCTTTACTTTTCAATGGATCAAACTACACCTATTGAAAAGCTCAGATGAAAATTTTTATTCAAGCACTTGACTATGACATGTGGGGTGTCATAGTAAATGGACCACACACAGCCACCAAATTGATTGATGGTATGTCTATCCCTAAGCTGGAAGGTGAATGAAATGATTTTGATAAGAAAATGGCTCAGCTCAATGCTGAAGCCATGAATATTTTATATTATACTTTGGATGCTAATGAATTTAATTGCATTTCCACATGCATGTCTGCTAAAAGAATTTAGGATAGGCTAGAAGTCACACACGAAGGCACAAACCAAGTAAAAGAATCTAAAATCAATATGCTTGTACACAACTATGAACTGTTTAAAATAGAACCTGAAGAATCAATAATTCAAATGTTCACTTGATTTACTGACATCATAAATGGCTTAAAAAGTCTTGACAAATGTTACACTAACAGTGATCTTGCGAGAAAAGTGCTCAGGTCATTACCAAGATCATGGGAAGTGAAAGTCACTGCAATCCAAGAGGCTAAGGACTTGAATGTTTTACCATTGGAGGAACTACTTGGATCCCTTATGACCCATGAACTGACCATGAAGCAGCACACTGAAGAGGAAACCAAAAGAAAGAGGATCATAGCCCTCAAGTCAATAGCTCAAGAAGAAGATGACTCAGAAAAATCAGACAACAGTGAAGAAGATGAGGACTTGGCCCTGATCACTAAAAAATTCAGATGGTTCATGAGAAGGAAAAGATAAGGGACCAAGAGAAGGCCACCAGCTAAGGAGGTGGCAAGTAAAGAAAAAGAAAAGAAGCAGCCCATAATTTGCTATGAGTGCAAGAAGCCTGGCCACTTCAGATCAGAATACCCTCAGCTCAAGAAAAGCCAAAAGAAGTTCAAGAAGAAGAAAGCCATGATGGCTATATGGAGTGACAGTGACGACTCCACCACTGATGAAGAAACTCAGGAAGAAGCCAACCTATGCTTTATGGCACACAAAAATGAGGTATCATCTGAAACTCAATCTGAATTTACTTATGATAAATTATTAGAAGCTTTTCATAAAGTCTTAAATGATCTGAAAGAATTAAAAATTAAAAATAAAAATCTAAAATCAAGAAACCATGAATTAAGAAAGAAAAAAAAAGAAATTGATAAGAAAAATAAAGAATTAGATCTAAAGAATCAATCACTAATAAAAGAAAAAGATGAACTTTTGAGTCAAAATGAAACTCTTATAAAAAAAAATCAAAAACTAAAGGAAGAGATATCAAAGTTAAAACCTATAGTTGATAAATTTACTTTAAGTTCAAATAAACTTTAGATGATTATTGACAGTCAAAAGGCTGTATATGATAAAGTAGGATTTGGCTACAACACTCTAAGAAAATAAAAGTCCTTTAAAAATATTTTTGTCAATGAATCCACAAAAAATTTGCCAAATATTACTTGTTTTAGATGTGGTATGGTAGGACATAAAGCATATACATGTTCATCAAACAAATTTAATGGTAGAAAGGTTAAGAAAATATGGGTTCCAAAAGGAACCATTATGACTAACCCCAAAGGATCTAAGTTAGCTTGGGTACCTAAGGTTAAAATTTGATCTCATATATATAAGCGTGTCTTGCATCCCAAGTAACAAAAAAGAAGTGGTATCTTGATAGTGGATGCTCAAAACACATGACAGGTGATGACTCATAATTCATCACATTAGAAGCCAAGAATGGAGGGATGGTCACTTTTGAAGATAATGGCAAAGAAAAAATCATCGGTATCGGTAACATTGGTATCACTCCCTCCACTTGCATTGAAAATATTTTACTTATAGATGGTCTTAAACATAACCTGTTAAGTATTAGTCAATTATGTGATAAAAGTTATAAAGTAGTTTTTAAATCATTTATGTGTATTGTAACTAGTCTCACTGATGCTAGCACTAGATTCATTGGACATAGGTATAGCAATGCTTACATGATTGATTTGGATAATCTCTCTTTATAAAGCATACAATATCTTATGGCCATGAATGCTAAAATTAATGAGACTAGTTAATTTTGGCACCGTAGGCTTACACATATTAGTATGCACACACTTTCTAAAATCATTAAAAAGAATTTGATTTTTGATTTGCCAAAAATTAGTTTTGATAAAGACAAAATATATGATGCATGTCAATTAGGTAAACAAATAAGAGTTTTCTTTAAATCTAAAAATATTATTTCAACTTTTAAACCTCTAGAACTCTTGCATATAGATTTATTTGGTCCTACAAGGACAACTAGTCTAGAGGAAAAAGATATGATTTTATAATCATTGATAATTTTTTATGTTTTACTTAGATTTTATTTTTAGCTTCTAAGAATGAAGTATTTTTTGTGTTCTCTAAGTTTTGCTGAAAAATTTCAAATGAAAAAGGTTTATCAATTATTTTTATTCGAAGTGATCATGGAACTGAATTAAAAAAATAAAGACTTAAAAAAATTTTGTGATGAAAAAAGTATAGATTATAATTTTTCAGCACCTAGAATACCACAATAAAATAGAGTAGTTGAAAGAAAAAATAGAATACTAGAAGAAATGGCATGTACCATGCTATGTGAAAGCAAGCTCCCAAAGTACTTTTGGGCAGAAGTAATTAACACAGCATGTTACATTCTAAACCATACCTTAATAAGATCAATTTTAAAGAAAACTCCTTATGAACTATGGAAGGATAGAAAGCCTAATATAGGTTATTTTCATATTTTTGGTTGTCGGTGTTTTATTTTGAATAATGGCAAAGATAGTTTAGGTAAATTTGATACTAAATCTGATGAAGCTATATTTCTTTGCTACTCCACTTCTAGTAAAGCTTTTAGAGTATTTAGTAAAAGATCACTAGTAGTGGAAGAGTTAATTCATGTTATTTTTTATGAAACTAATAATCTTCCATCAAGAAAGAGAGAGGGTGCTGATGATACAGGTATCATAGAAGATAGAATGAAGGATCTCACCTTAAATGGCTCGGATCAACAAAATAAGGTTCAGATGGATGAAAAATATGAGGATGAAAATATCAATGATTAGAATATTTAAGAGCAACCTCAAGACAGATAATCTTTCAAGAGAATGGAGGTATGTCCATAATCACCCTAAAAAATTAATAATTGATGATCCGACACAAGGTGTAAGAACTAGATCTTCACTTAAAGATGTTTGCAATTATGTAGCTTTTGTTTCTCACTTACAACCTAAAATAATAGATGAAACTGGAAAAGATAATAACTGGATAATTGCCATGCAAAAAAAAATAAATTAATTTAAAAGAAATAATGTATGCACATTAGTTGCAAGACCTAAAAATCATCCAATAATAGGAACCAAATGGGTATATAGAAACAAATTAGATGAAGATGAAAATATTATAAGAAATAAAGCAAGATTAGTTGCTAAAAGATATAATCAAAAAGAAAAAATTGATTTTGATAAAATATTTGCTTCTGTTGCTAGACTAGAAGCTATAAGAATGCTACTTGCTTTTATTTTTTTATGAATTTTAATTTATTTTAAATGGATGTTAAGAGTATTATTTTAAATGGTTATATTACTGAAGAGGTTTATGTTGAATAACCCTCTGATTTTAAAAATCATAAATTTTTAGATCATGTATTTAAATTAAATAAAGTATTATATGGATTAAAACAATCTCCTAGAGCTTGGTATGAAAAATTAAGTAAGTTTTTATTAGAAAATATTTTTTTAAGAGAAAAGGTTGACACTACTCTTTTTATAAAAAGAAAAAATAAAAAAAATTCTAGTTATACAAATATATGTTGATGACATTATATTTGGATCTACTAATAAAAATTTATGCCAAAAATGTGCTAAGCTTATGTCGGAGAGTTCAAAATGAGCATGATGGGAGAACTCACATTCTTCCTCGGACTCTAGATCAAACAAATAAAAAAAGGGATCTCCATCATCCAAAGTAAGTACACAAGAGAGCTTTTAAAGAAATTTAAAATGGAGAGCTCAAAAATTGTAAGTACCCCTATGACCCCTTTCTGTAAATTAAAAAAGGATGAGCATGATAAAAGTGTTGATATAAAATTTTATAGAGGCATGATATGATCTTTATTATATCTGACTGCAAGTAGATCTGATATAATGTTTAGTGTATGTATGTGTGCTAAATATTAATCAAACCCTAAAGAATCACACTTAAATGTTATTAAAAAAAATTTTAGATACTTAAAAGGAACACAAAACCTAGGTCTTTGGTTTTCAAAACAATCATCTATGGACTTAATAGGTTTTTCAGATGCTGACTTTGCTGAATGTAAACTTGATAGCAAAAGTACTAGTGAAATTTATCAATTTTTAGGAGTAAACTTAATCTCCTGATTTAGCAAGAAGCAAAATTTAGTAGCTTTGTCTACAGCTAAGGCTGAATATATTGTAGTTGAAAATTGCTGTGCTCAAATCTTATGGATTAAGCAACAATTCATGAATTTTGGCATTGAACTTAAAAATATTTCTATAAAATGTGATAACACTAGTGACATCAATTTAACCAAAAATCTAATTCAATACTCTAGGTCAAAATATATTAAAATTAGACATCATTTTATAAAAAAATATGTTCAAAATAATGATATAATACTTGAATACATAAATATTAAAAATCAATTAGATGACATTTTCACTAAAGCCCTTAATGAAAATAAATTTTATAAAATTAGAAAAAAAATTGGGCATCTTAGATCCTTCTATTTGAATTTCTATCACATTTTTGCTCCCAAAATTCTTTTAAAAATTTTTAATTTTATTATCCTAATTTTGGGAGCCATCTATCATTTTTTAAGAATTTTTCAAGTCATTTAAAAATTTTTCAATACTATTCAGATATCTTCTTAGATTTTTATCCGTTGAAATTTTCTGTCAAAAATCACATCAAAATTTACATAGATCCTCCATGACCTTCTCAACTCGATGTGATCATATTTTAATTTTTTTCTTGATTTTTTTCTCTATTTAAATCATTTTTCTCATCATCTGAAAGAGCCCTGAATGGGGCATCCCATGAGACATCCTATTCATGCGGGTAGGTCACTTAAAAGTGAGCCCACCCAATCATTTTTCAATAGAACAGGAAGTTGGGATGCCTCAAATTCCAAGCCTTCTCCTCTCCCTTTCGTCCCAATCAAGAATCCACATCCTTGCTCTTCCAAAAATCTCAAAATTCCTCCAAACCAAAACTCATTCTTCCCAAATCCATCTTTCTCATGGGTCATTTTTAGTTTTCTCCAAATCTTCTAGGCCTAGCCATCAAATTCATGGGAAATCACTCAAAACCCCTCTTCTCTTTGATTTCGGTCCAATCCAACCCTTCTCCACTCTCTAGACCACTTTTCATCATCTTTTTGCATCATGGCCCCCAAAATGAAGATGCTGCAAAGGAGAAAGTCTGTGAGATCCTTGGAGGCTGAGGAGAGAAGGAAGAAGATTGCTCAAGAGCTGCCCCATGCTTCACCTCCTCTGACACCAAGTAAGATCCCCTTGTCTACTAGAAAAGTTGCATTGGGTAGGAATGTAGATTTCAAGTTTTTAAGGCAAGATGGATTTTCTATTGGGGAGAAGATGATTTAGCAAGGTTAGAAATTTTTTTTGAGCTTGTCCAAACCAGTTTACATAGATTTGGTGAAGAAATTTTATTCCAATCTATTTTTCTCTGAAGGAGTCTTAAAATCTACTATTAAGGGTGTTCAAATCATTTTAAATACTCCAAGACTAGGTAGATTGCTTCAAATGCCCTGTGAAGGTAGTTGTTTGGATGAACTGCCTAAGAAAGAAGTTGGACCTAGGACCATACTTAGGAGGGATGATGTGGAAGGTTTACTAAAAATTGAATCTAAGGACCTGAGTATGGATATGAGACTGCTCCACCATATGGTTTTCAAAATTTTCTTCCTTAGAGGGAGAAGATATGATTTGATGACGGGGAGAGACATATGTCTCATGCACCATGTTGTTTCAGAGTCTCTCCTAAACCTTCCATTTTTGATGTTTGATGCTATGAGGGATGCCTTGAACAGGTCCAAGGCTTCCTTGCCCTATGGTATGGCCCTCACAGTTATCTTTAGAGAGAATGGAGTCAGTTTTGATGGAGAGGCTGTTTGTAGGCTGTCATACACTGACACCTACAACAATCACTCTCTTAGGAGGATGGGATTTGTGAGAGTGGATAGCCGGTGGGCCAAGAGTCATGCTGCAGAGGAGGATAGTGATGAGGATGAGGATCATGTTGAGGGGGAGGGTCCATCTTCTCCTGTGCCCAGGTCGAGTCTAGTTGTTCACTATATTTCAGAGACTGAGACAGGACTCTCAATTAGAGGCCCTCCATCTAGTCATACCATGTCTACTTTCAGTTTGGGGGGTGTTGATTTGGGACAGCTAGCTGAGAGAGTGACAGAGATTTTATCTGTTCAGCTGCAGCGATTTTAAGATCAACTTCTTCAGTCTCACCAGTTCCAGCAGCGGCAGTTTTAGGATCAGATTCTGCAGTAGCTCCATCAGTTTCAGATATAGCAGGAACGAATTCTACAGTAGGTACAATAGTAGGTACAACAGCAGCCATAGCAGCCACAGTAGTTTCACCCTACCTCTTCAAGTACCTTCTCTGCTCCATCATTAGATTCATCCATTGTGCCACATATTTTCTCATTGATGGAGCTTCTATCAGACCTGAGCACTAGATGGAGGGTGTGGAGAGCTCCCTTCTCAGATTCAGTGATAGAATTTTTGATATAGAGAGGGAGGTCAGATGGATTGTAGTCTCTCTCTGCTGGAGTGGGTACATCGACTTCTTCTACGCGGTAGATGGATGACTTGGCTCGAGAGATAGAGAGACTCCACAGTCAGCTTCATTTCTCTCTTGAGCTGCTTCAGACAGACATTAGAGACTCTAGAGACTTTCTATCTACTGATCTAGATGGGCTCTAAATTACTGTGAGGGGGATCTTGTCCCAGCTTGATGCCATCAGAACTCAGCTTCAGTCTAGGCCCTCTGCATCTAGTGAGCCAGTCTTTGTTCAGCCTATTGCTTTCCATCCTCTGACATCTTCCTCTCGGTCCAGACCCTTCGATCGAGGATGAGGCTGATCATGTCTCATCTTTTTTCATCTCATGCTCGATACCCAGTCTCTCTGACTTTATTTTGTATTAGATTACTTAGTTATATTTTATAGATTGGATGTATGAGAACTTTATGCTCTTTATGACTCTTGTAACCTCTATTTTGGTGTATATGAATGAGGTTCTTTCCTTTCTACTCATGTCTCTTTGGATAAATATTTATTATTATATCCCTTTGGATTGTATGAATGTTTATTATTATGTTTCTTTGGATGAATGAATGCTCAGTATCATTTCTTGTTGGATGGATGAATGTGGTATTATGCTCTATTTTCTTGATACTTGACTTAACACCATGAACATCCTACTCTTCTAGTTTATTCTTTTTGATGATGTCAAAAAGGAGGAGAAATAATGGAACATAAAAAAAAATATATAATAATGATAAAGGGGGAGAAATAAAGGTAAATGGAGAAAATAATGCATTTGAGGGAGAAATAATGATAAAGTGTGAAAATGGTGTAGTTCTCAAAATCTTTTGAAAATCTTTTGCTCTTTTTAAGCTTTTTAACAATTTTTACTCTGATACAGTATTCTATACTAAATGGTAAAAGCTCTGATACTGTTTCACCCATTTTTTAAAAAAATAGCTCTGATACTGATTCATAATTTTTTTAAAAAAATTCTGATACATCCATTTTTACATTCATTTTGATACTATTTGAAAAACTACTCTGATCAACCTATTTATCTTAAATTCTCTACTAATCTTACTTTTGCACTGATACCAAATTGACTCGATAAATTCATTTTTGATTCTTGCTCTAATTATCTCACTCTTACTTTAACATTAAGATAAGAAAAAGAAAAGAGATATACCTTCTCATATCTATTTCTCTGATACTAGAATCAAAATTTTTTTTTGTATACACTCTTTATATAAGAAAGGGAGAGATTTATTTTCAAATAATCAAAATAATCTAATCCATAAAAGAAAGAAGAGGATCTTGATTGAATAAGGATAATCTTTAGAAATTCTTTAATTCATTCATAAATTATTTGAGCTAAATGAGTTAATTCATTAAAGTTTGTATATCATAACCCTCATGATTGAACTCTTGGCATAGTTCTTCTAGTGCTTATCAAACCCAAATTACTTGAGCTTTAAAGATATTTCTTTCATGAACACTCAAATATTTTGTCATCATCAAAAAGGGAAAAATTCTTGCTCCAAGAATTGATTTTGATGATCACAAACTATTTGAGGAGACTACTAATGAGTTTTATATGTTTGAAGATTATTTTTATAATATTTAGATAGTCCAAGAGATTGAATTTGAAAAGCTTCATCAAATATGCCAAAAATTGAAGTTTCAATAAGTTGGTAAAATTTTGAAGGCTTTTGAGAGTGTCCAAACTGATTTGAATTCATTTGAGAGTGTTTGGATGAGTTCTGATAAGTTTCGAACCTTAAATATATGAAAAATTAGGTTAGAACATGATGGGATGACCCATCTGGGTTATCCCCTTCTGTTAGGCAGCTGGCACGCAGTATTTTGGGTCATGGCATGCTGTGGAATGACCTATCTAGGATACCCCATGTAATTGGAATGCCCCATGGGATGCCCCCCCTGAGACCTGAGACCAAAATAAAAAGCAAGACTTTCTGTTTGGCCAATTGGGATGCCCCATGGGATATCCCATTTCTGCGAGCATGCATAACGACTAGTTTTCAGTCTATTTTTAATATATTTAATGCATATTAAATCCACTCCAACAGTTCTAAACTAACTCTAAGACATTCTCAAAGATAAATGACAACTATAAATGCTCTCTTAAAGTAAAAAATCAAAAGATTTTTGCAAGCTCAAAGATTAAATCCGAGAAAAGTCATTTTCAGCCTTAAAAGAGAGATTGAAGCATTTAAGCACCTCACCAACCATTCTCCAGCAGCAATCAAGTATGGAATTCATTGAGAGTGTACAGTAAAGGCTTCCACCCCTTTAAGTATTATATTTTTATTGCTTTTATTATGTGCATTTAAGGGGTTTGTGTGCTAAAATTTGTATACTCTATTTTTCTCAAACAGTTTTTGGGTGTTTGAGTTTTGGAGGGATTCTAAAACTCGTTTGGATTGATCCGAATCTCGAATCGGAGTGTTGAGGATTGGCTTGTACCTAAAAAATAAGTGTTCTTACTTGGAAGGCAAGGGTTGGAGGTGTCCAACGTAGTGTAATCCATTGTTATCCATTTAGTGGATTGAATTCTCAAGTAGAAACTTGAGGAGTGGATATAAATGCAAGGTTGGCACTGAACCACTATAAATTCCTTGTATTTGTTGTGCTTGCCTCTCTTATCTTATTCTTTGTGCTCATTACTTGCTTACTTCTTATTTGTGTTTGATTTTGTTTCTATTGTAAGTTGATACACTTCACTCTTCACCTTGGCACATTGCTTAAGTAGTTCAATCTTTAAAAATTCAAAAAGACTCAATTCACCCCCCCCCTTTTGGGTTACATATCTGGGCAATAAGGTTGTGTGTAGATTGCGGAACACTAACACTTACAATGACTTCTCCCTTCGACGTATGGATTTTATCAGAGTGGATGGTCGTTGGACCAAGGGTCGAGGTGCTACAGTTATAGAGGAGAAGGAGGAGAATGACAAGAGAGAGGGTCCCTCATCACCACCTGAGCCCAGGTCGAGCCCTGATATTCATTTTGTGTCAGAGCTTGAGGCAGGTTCTTCAGTTAGTGCACCCCCATCTATGAGCCGTGCCATGCCATCATCATCTAGATTGGGGGAGGACGAGATGGGACTGCTAGCTAAGCGGGTTGCAGGCATTCTTTCCATCCAGCAGCAATAGTTTCAGGAGTAGCTCCTTTAGTAGTTTCAGCAGTTTCAGCAGCAGATCCTTCAGCAGATGCAGCAGCGCAGTATCACCCTCCTCAGTCGAGCTCATTCTCTGCTTCCTCATCAAATCTCTCAGTTGTGCCACATATCTCCTCTTTAGTATAATTATTGATTGACCTGAGCTCCAGATTGGAGAGTGTAGAGAGCTCAATGCTCAGATTCAGTGGCAAACTTTTTGATATAAAGAGGGAGATCAGACTAGTCTTGACTTCACTAACAGCTGGAGTAGGCACCTCGAGTAGTTCGTCATCTCAGTTTGCTGATCTTGCTCAAGAGGTAGAGAGACTTCATGGTCTGCTCAGATCGACACTCGAGCTGATCTGGGCTGATATTAAGAGCTCGAGGGATTATATTTTATTTGATCTTGAGAAGCTCAGAGTTTCAGTGAGAGCTGCATTATCCTAGCTAGGTGCCATTAGGACTCAGCTCCAGTCCAGACCCTCTGTATCCATTGAGCCTGCCCTTGTTCAGCCTAGTGCGTTCTGTTCCCTGACCTCTTCTACTCGGACCAGATCATCCAGTCGAGGTCGAGGTAGACGTGGTCGTGACTGTATTTCAAAATCGTTCCCTTATTTTGTTCCTTCTGATCATGAGCCTGATGCCTAGTCTCCTTGATCATGTCTTTGCTATTTTGTACTAGCTGCTTTAGGTCTCGTACTACTTAGTTGTTGTATTTTGTTGAGTGTATGAGAACCTTATGATTATAGTAATGTATAGATGACTTGATCATGTACTTAACTTTTGTAACCTCTTATTTTGTTGTATTTAAATGAGGTTATCTATTATCATTTTTTGTGTTGTTAACTTATATTCATTACTTCCTAGATATATGTGAATGAATTTCTATTCAAATTATGAGTTACTCTGATACTTACTATAGGACCATAGCTAATAACCTACTTCTCTCACTCTTTAATAATTTTACTGGTTATAAACTCTCTTTAATCCATTTTTGATAATGTCAAAAAAAGAGAGAAATAAGAAAGAGAGAAAGACGGAGAGAAAGAGGAAGCTTTTTAAAATTTTTTCCATGGATATTTTTTATATAAGGAAGGGGGAGAATTTTTTCAAAATGGTTACTTTTGTCTTTTCATATAAGAAAGGGGGAGACTTTTGATTTTAGAAATAATTTTTGGCAAAGCTTTGATTTTTCAAAAGTAATTTTCAGCAAAAATGAGAATGTATGGTTTAAAACATCATAACTTGCTGATAATGTGGAACTCATGAATCTCTATAACTTGTGTTCAATCTTTGGCATGTTCTCTTAACTTTCAAGTGCTTTAAAAATTCAACTTTTTGTGCTTTATTGATCTCTCTTTATGAACACTCAAATATTTTATCATCATCAAAAAGAAGAAGATTGTTGTCTCAAAAATTAATTTTGATGGTCACAAACTATTTGAGGAGACTACTAATAGATTTTTTATCCTTAGAGAATACTTTGGTGTTGTTTCAGGTAGTCAAAAAATATTGAGTTTGAAAAGCTGTTTCAAGGGTGCCAAAGTTAAAGATTTTGCAAGTTGGAGATGTTTTTGAAGCCTTTTAGGAGTATCAAATTTATTCAAATCTATTTAAGAGTGTTTGGCAGTATTTTGGTAAGTTTTGAACTTTAAATATATAAAAAATTGGGTTGAAACAAAATGGGGCGACCCAACTATGTCATCCCCTTGTATTGGGTAGCCAACACGCATCTGTTTTAGCTTGTGGCGCATAATGGGACGACCCATGGGTCAACCCCTAAGATCCTGAGACCAAAACAGAGAGCATGGTTTTCTATCTGACCAAATGAGGTGACTTATGGGTCTACCCATTTCTAGTAAGGCATCCCATGGGTCGACTCATGTGAAGCTGACACTCGTAATAGCTACTTTTCAGCCCATTTTTGATCCATTTAATGTGTATTAAACATACTTCAATGGCTCTTAACCAACTCTAAGATACTCTTAAGACTAAATGAAGACTATAAATGCTCTCTAGAGGTAAAAAATTAAAGAAATCAAGAAGTATTCAAGCTCAAATCCATGAAAGAGAAAAGAAAATCTTAGAAAGAGAAAAAGAAGCATTCAATCAGCTCACCAACCACTCTCCAGCTGTATTCAAGTGTCCAAATCATCTGATAAAGGTTTCTACTCCTTGAGTATTATGCTTTTATTATTTTATTATGCTCATTTAAGGAGCTCATTGTGTTGAAATTTCTGTACTCTTTCCTTTTGCTATTACTCTTAGAGTTTTGAGTTTTGGAAAGTTCCAAAACTCAAATAGATTGATCCAAACCTGTAATCGGAGGGTTTGTGGGTTGGCTTGTACTCGAAAAATAAGAGTTCTTACTTGGACAGTGAGGGTTGGTGTAATCTGACGTATTGTAAATTAAAAATCTTTTTAGTAGATTGAATTCCCAAGTTGGGACTTGAGGAGTGGATGTAGGTGCAAGGTTCGCACCGAACCACTATAAATTTTTGGTATTTGATGTACTTGCTTATTTTTTTTTTTCTTTATTGTGCTCTATACTTGTTCATTTGCTAATTGTGTTTGATCTTCTTTTTTTTGTTAATTAACTCACCTCACTCATCAAGTTGAGCACATTACTTGTGAGCACTAATCACTAAAAATTTTAAAAGATCTAATTCACCCTCCCTCTTGGATCCATATTTGGGTAACATTTAATCTATTATTTTTGCTGTATAAAATTTTAAAATTGCATGTACTGCACTACCGCATATTTTTTTCAATTGGTATCAGAGCCAGATTATTTTGATATGAATTAATATGACTTTAGATCTGATTGTTTGTTATTAGATCTGATTATTTATGATTTAGATTAGAACTAAATTAATTTATTTTCAGATCTGATTATTCTTTGTTTAGATTATATATTCTGAGTAGCAAAGTACTCGGATTGAGTAATCACCAGGCCGTCTGATCATAGGAGCAAGTGGGGTTTCATGATCCTCTCCTTCCATTCAATGGGGTGCTCTTCATGGTATTTAGGGGTGCCACTGTGAGGTCTCATGAAGAAGAAAGTGAGCAGAAAAAATTTACTTTCTTGCAAAATCCTAGATCTTGAAATCTTAGGTGTTATTGTATGTGATGCAAGTTGCGAAGATGGTTGTTTACATCTAATCTTGTTTAATTAAAATTATTTTGATTTAAAATTATAAAAAATTTAGATTTGATCTAAAAGATTTTATGATCTAATATAAAAAATTTATGTAAAAATATATTTTCAGAACCTTAACTGATCACTGTCGTAGGCGGTCAAGAATAAAAACTAACTCAAACTATATAGATAGGGTGAGTCGAGATCGTTTCCACAAGGATTTAGGATGATTATCTTTTTTTTAAGAAGAAATAAAAGAGAATTGATTGTAGAAGGATTAAAAAAAAGAATAGCAAAAATTAAATTAAAAATATAAATTAATTTGTGAAAGAAAATAAGTCAGAGAAATAATCCAAGAATTTTAAATCCACCATGCAAATTAGATTTATTTATTTTTTTTATATTACAATATTATTTCTTGTGATTAGGATATTAGTATAGCTTATCTCTAAGGGGCATGGACTGTATAAGTAGATCATGGCTAGTCCTATTAGAATATGAACTATCTAAATTTAATTATAAGATATAAAATTTAATCTAACATATTATAATATATCTCTCCTAAGCACGGACCATATCCAGAGATCACCATATGTCAGTAAAGGGTATAGACTGTGTAGGGTAGATCAATACCTCAGAAAAATTAAAAGTATGAAATAAAATCATAATTATATTACATGAAAATTAAATACATAAAAAAATAAAAATTTATTTACAGGCTTCATCGTATTCTTGGATTGAAGGAATTTAGCCACGCATCAAGATCTTTATCTCCATATTCATCCTTTCTCTTGGATCCTTAAGCTTCTTTATTTTTTTCTTTAATTTTTCTTTGCTTTTTCATTGATTTTTTCTCCTCTCTACTCTTATTCCTGGACTCCCTATTTATAGGTAAATTTTTCATCTTTTTTGATAGCAAAAAGAGTCCTAAAATCCTTAGAAATCATATAATACCCTTATCTAATTTTTCTGGCTGTCGGATTGCATTTGGACCATCCAGATCAGCCTAAAAATCATAGATCAAGTCCTTCTGTCGATCGAAAATAATTCTGACTATTGGATGAATCACCAGATTTGATTTTAGTCATCGATCAGCACGTTAGATCTCCTATTCTCAGTCGGGAGCGATAATAGCCATGGGATCAGACTTTAGATTGATTATGGATCGTTGGATTGCTCAAAGTTTTCTTCTTCACTTAGTTTTCAGATGGCAATGAATAGCTACTGTTTGATTTGGTTAAGGATTAATCTGGACCATCCGTTCGTAAAAAACTCCTTTTGCCCACCTGTGAGCCGCACCATAGACCATGAAACTATTTTGGTAGACCGCGCCATTGCTTCTGTAGACCGAGAGACCGGTCCACCATGCATTGAAGGCAATAAATTTTATTTTTAAGGATATTTTTGCTTGATTTTTACTCTAATTTTTTCTGAAAAATAAGAAAAAAATATGCATTAAATTTTTCAATAATTCTCTATTATTTTGATGCTTAAATTGTTCAATTAACTCAACATCTATTTTTTATAAATATGCTATAATTTTATTTTTTAAAAATTATTTATTTTTATAAAAAAATTAATTTATTTATGAAATTAATTTTTTTAGAAGAGGTTAGCACCATAAATTATCAAAAATTTTTAAAATAAATATAAAAATACACCACTTATCAGCCTCCCTAACTTGAACTTTGCACGTCTTCGAGTAAAAAAGAAATTTAGAATTAAGTATCGTTTAACTTAAAGTTTCAAATTTCACCAACCAATTTTCAAAAGGACCACTGATGTTCAATAGAGCATGAGTGAGGTATGTCATTGGGGTATTAATACTAATCAATATGAGAGTTAAACTAAGAACACTAAATCTTTTCTAAACTTTTTTAAATTATTCCTACCTTTTTATCCAAATCATTAACCTTCATATGGATAAGTATATTGTTACTTCCATTCTTTATTGATTAATTTTTTTTTTATTTTTTTAATATTATACCATTATTGAGTGTCTTAACCTATTAAGCTTTTTGTTTGACCCATGTAGCGAGTTTTCAGTCAATGACTCTCAAACCAGATGGCTTTAGGGTACAGGTATAGAATACCTTTCGGACCTACTTGCTCGAATCAAATAGGCTACGAGTTAAAATTAACTTTATAACAAAGCTTCTTTGCCCTTCATACTTTTTGATGCGAAACTCAATGTTTGCTTAGGTAAAGAGGTCTGGTTACTTAGCATGAAGTACTTGAATTTTTTTTTTTAAATATAAAAAAATGTATAGTTATCCTACATAAGTCCATAGGAAGTAAACTCTTATTTGATACTGGTAAGAAAATTTAGAAATATTTAAAGAAAACTATTTAAGTTCTAAACTTAACTCTTTATTGAATTTTCTTAATACTTGATCTCTCAATATCTCACAAACTCTCTGGTCTATACATTAATTTTTTTTAAAAATGCTTGATTTAACTCGATTGTTAAATGTAATCAGGTGCTTAAATGCTAAATACTTAACTTATTTGAGGACTTAAATAATTTTTAAATTTTTCTTATTCTCCCTCCTAACTTAATCGATATTGTCATCAATGGAGTAGAAAAAATGAAGAGTGCATAAAAAGAGAAAGAAAAAGGAGAGATATCACCTGATCCAGAAATCTTTTTAAAATTGGTTCTCCCTCTAACTTAGCCAATATTATCTTCAAATTCCTACAAAAAATACAAAGCAAGACTCTAAACAAAATACGAAAGAAAGCAAAAGCAAATGCTCGAACTGGGTTGCTTCTCAAAAAGTACTAAGTTTATTGTCTTCAGTCAGATCATATTTATTGATAGGTGCTTCCACATAGAGCGGTCCATTATTCCTAAAAAAATGAAGATCAGTTAAATAAAGTAAAAAAAAAATTAGATTGCCTTCCAAAAAGTGCTAAGTTTATCGTCTTCAGTCAAAATATACTAATTTTACCTCACTTATCCTGTATCAAATATTGGATTGACAAATTCAAGTGGATAAGGTGGGTGAGGTGAATCAAGCAGGGTATTAACCTTTTGGATTTGAATTTCTTCAATTAGTTCATTCAAAAAATTCATCCTTACAAGTGATTCGACAAGTGGTTGCCATTGTGAATGAACTCTCTGATCACTAGATGGAGAAATTTTATAAGTTATTTCAAATTTTTGATCTTACCAGAGATTACAGTCAAAATCTTCTTCCTCTAGGTCAATAGTCTTATAGATCTCATCCTGGATCAGATTTACATCAATGAATTGGTCCCTTTTATTTTTAAGATTGAAAATATTAAGATCAATAGTCATATTTTCAAATATGAGCTTCATGAGTCCATTGTGATAATTGATTAGGGTATTGGTAATTGCTAAGAATGGTCTTCCTAAGATTACTGGGATGTGACTTTTTGGATTAGACACTGGTTCAATCTCGAGGATCACAAAATCCACAGGATAAATAAAATTATCGATCTTGATTAATACATCTTCCACAACTCCTTTGGGGACCCTCACTGATCGATCTACCAATTATAATGCGATTTTTGTATGCTTTAATTCTCCTATCCCTAATTTTTCATAAACCGAATAAGGTAAGAGGTTCACACTTGCCCCTAAGTCTAATAAGACCCTGTCAATGATGGTTTTCCCAATGACATAAGAGATTGTCGGAGATTCTAGATCTTTGTACTTAACAGGCATGTGGCTCGACAGATATGAGCTCACACTGGCCGTCAAGAAGGCTTTTTTGGGAATGTTGGTGGTCTTCTTCTTTATGCATAGATCTTTGAAGAATTTGGCATATGTGAAAACTTGTTGGATCATGTCTAATAGAGGGATATTTACTTTCACTTGTTTAAACATGTTTAAGATTTGATCTATATGGGCTGAGTGTCTGTTGGACCTAAGTCTATTTGCAAAAGGAGCTACAGGATTGGTGGGTGATATCTTGGCTTGCTTAAACCTTGAGATGGATTTTGCAAGTAGCTTGGGTGTTTCGTCAATCTCCGTTGACTCCTTAGACTTATCTGGATCCTTAAACTCGGTCTGATCAGTCACTTGCTCATAAGATGGTTTAGACAATGGGTCATCTTACTTTTTAGGTGTACCGACATGGTTGTCTACTTATTTTCCAGACCTTAAGGTGTGAATTATATTTAATTGGTTGATTTGAGCTCCTTGTTATGGTTCTTGATTGTTCTAGGTCCTAGGATTAGCCTCGGGTTGACTTGATAGTTTATCTTTTTCTCTTTCACTCACAGCCATGGCTAATTGATCTAACTGCATCTCTAAATGGGTAATAGCCTGGGTGTTGGAAGTTAAAAGCTAGCTCGTGGTTTGCATGAAGTTGTTTAGTGTAGTGTTGGTGCTAGTAGTCGATTTTGCTAAAATTTTTAGACTCTTTTCTAGCGAGTTAAGTCTTTCATCGTTATTGAAACTTGGTGAGTTATTTGATGATTGAGTGAATCTGGGGTTGGGCTAAGTGAAGGTAGGTCTATTTGAGTTTGACCCTTGTGACCAAGAAAAATTAAAGTGATTCCTCCATCCTGGATTGTACATTGGTGCGTAGGAGTCTTTTGTAGGTCTTTGATAAGCTGTGCTCACCTGTGCTACTTCGTTCTCAACTGGACTCATCGAGAAAAGACATCCTTCTATTGTGTGGTCTGTGGCATTACACCCATTGCAAGTGGATGTTGTAACTTGGTTCACTTGGGTGTGTCCTTTGAGTTCTAGGGCCTCTATCCTATAGATCAAAGATGCAAATTTAGCCTCTTCAGCTAGGAAAGATTGAACTTGATATACACCCTCTTTTGAAGGTGTGAGTCTATCGGGTTCTCTAGTAATCTCTCATTATAGGCTCTTTTCTGCTAGGTCTTCTAAAAATTTTTAGGCTTCTATAGGCTCTTTGTTCATGAATTGACCCTGATACATTGATTCTAACATGATTTTAGAGTTTGGATCTAGTCCTTCATAAATGATTTGGCACAGCCTCCAAGTTTCTATTTTATGGTATGGACATTGACTCAAAAGGTTCTTAAAATGATCAAAGCACTTCCAAAAAAACTCATCGGGTAATTAATAAAATTGATTAATTTCATTCTTAAATTTGACAGTCTTATGGTATGAAATTTTTTTTTTTAAGAACACTTTAACAAAACCCTCCCATGATGCGATGGATTGGTTAGGAAGATTGTATAACCACTTTTTAGCACTATCCTTGAGGGCAAAGTTGATCAACCTAAGTTTTACAACATACTCAGTGAGTTGTTGAAGCCGCATCATGGTATATACTTTCTCAAATTCCCTCGTAAAAATATATGCATCCTCAATTCCAGTGAATTTGGGAAGTATGTTTATGATCTGGGGTTTAATTTCAAAATTGATATTAGTTTGTGATAGTCGGATACATGAGGGTTGGACTGATCCAACTGAGTAGCAAAGGTCTTTCAGTACCTGAGATTCATATTCGGGTTTACCCATGGTTGGTTTAAGGTCTACTGGACTCGATGCAAAGTTTGGATCTATTCTCACTAATCAACTAGATATCCTTGTCTAAAAAGAAATTTAAAAATTTTCAACTATTTTTATAAATTTTTTTTAAAGAGAAGAGGAAAGAGAGATAGATGAGAAGAGAATTCTAAAGATGAGAGCTTAAGGAGTCCTAAATCTAAAGACAATAGAGAAGAATATTTTAATTAGGATTAATGTTTGTAGTTTAGTAATCAAGTTATGCAGTCAATCCTACCTAAGGGTGATCCTAGATCTAGACAGCTCTTAACTGTCAAGGTTGCCATTGAGCACTCCAGGTAAAAGACTAGCCACTCAACTAGCCAGGTAAGTATAAGGTTGGTGGGGGTCCCCCTGTTGCTTTTCTTAGACACCAACTGAGTTGGTCAAGTAAGCGAACAGAACCAATTAAATAACTACCTTCCTTCAGGACGTAGTCCCTAAATCACTTTTCTAGACACTAGTCAAACTGACTAACCCTAATCTGATCCAACTCTTAGGATCTCTTGTCCTATTGAGCTCGAGAGTCCTTAGGAGCCAACGTCTAATTAATTTTAGGTTAAGATTTAGGTCAATGCAATATGTAGGATGGTAGTTTGTGGGTCAAGGAAGGGTGATAAAATTCCCACCTTATCTTATTTAGAATTTATGCCCTTAAGATGTTTTATGGACTTATGCAACACAAGAGGAAAAGGTGGCCAGATTTGATAGTTAGTCAAGAGTAAATTGATTTGTTTTGCTTTTTAGATTTTATGATTAAGTATCTAATTTTCTAAGTAGATTATGAGGTATCAATGTAGAATTTTTTTTAATAAAAAAATAATTATACCTAGATCTCCGATAATGGTACCAAAATTTGATCACTGTCATAGACGGTCAAGAATAAAAATCAACTCAAAATATATAGATAAGGTTTGTCGAGATCGTTTCCACAGAGATTTAGGATGATTATTTTTTTTTAAGAAGAAATAAAAGAGAATTGATTGTAGAAGGATTAAAAAAAATAGAATAGTAAAAATTAAATTAAAAATATAAATTAATTTATGAAATAAAATAAGTCAAAAATAATTCAAAAATTTTGAATCCACCATGCAAATTAGATTTATTTTTTTTTTTATGTTGCTATATTAATTTTTGTGATTAGGGTATTAGTATAGCTTATCTCTAAGGGGTACATACTGTATCAGTAGATCACGGCTCATCTTATTAGAGTATAAATTATCTAAATTTAATTACAAGATATAAGATTTAATCTAATATACCATGATCTATCACTTCTAAATACAGACCGTATCCAGGAATCATGGCACATCAGTAGAGGATATAGGCGGTGTAGGCTAGATCAATATCTCAAAAAAATAAAAATATATGAAATAAAAATATAATTTTATTGTATAAAAATTAAATATATAAAAAAAATAAAAATCTATTTACAGGCTTCATTGTATTTCTGGATTGAAGGAATTTAGCCATGCATCAAGATCTTTAGCTCCATATTCATCCTTTCTCTTGGATCCCTGAACCTCCCTTATTTTTTTCTTTAATTTTTTCTTGTTTTTCCATTGATTTTTTCTCTTCTCTACTCTTATTCCTAGACCTCCTATTTATAGGTGAATTTTTTATCTTTTTTTGATAGTAAATGGAGTCTTAAAATCCTTAGAAATCGTATAATACCCTTATCTAATTTTTCTGACCATCGGATTGCATTTGGACCATCTAGATTAGCCTGAAATCGTAGATCAAGTCCTTCTGTCGATCAAAAAAAATTCTGGCCGTTGGATCAATCACCAAATTTGATTTCAACCATTGATCAGTGCGTTAGATCTCCTATTCTCAGTCGGGAGCGATAATAGCCATTGGATCAGACTCTAAATTGATTTTGGATCGTTGGATCACGTAAAAGTTTTCTTCTTCACTTAGTTTTCAACCGACAACGAATAGCAACCATCCAATCTGATTAAGGATTAATCTAGACTGTCTATTTGTGAAAAACTCCTTTCGTCCGCCTGTGACCTGCACCATAGACCGCGAAACTTTTTCGATAGACCGCGCCATTGCTTCTATGGATCGAGCAGCCGGTCCATCATACATAAATTTTATTTTTAAGGGTATTTTTGTTTGATTTTTGCTTCAATTTTTATCTGAAAAATAAGAAAAAAATATACATTAAATTTTTTAATAATTTTTTATTATTTTGATTTTTAAATTACTCAATTAACTCAACATCTATTTTCTATAAATATGCTTTAATTTTATATTTTTTCAAAATTATCTATTTTTGTAAAAAAATTTAATTTATTTATGAAATTAAATTTTTTTAGAAGATATTAGCACCATAAATTATCAAAAATTTTTAAAATAAATATAAAAATATACCACTTATCATTAATCATATTGATGTAAAATTTAATTAAGAATTAAGTATCAAGCTGATTGGATCTAGAATTATGATTTAGATCTAATGACATTGCATAAAATATGGGGTATGTTAGCTCAAATCAGGTCTTTCTCTTTAATTGGATTAGATCTAAGATTAAAATCAAAAAATTGATTGATCATGTAGAAAAATTGATTAAGTCTAACCAAATATTGAATTAGATTAATCAGAGTTTCTCTAGTACAATAGTTGTAGATGGTCAAGTCCGTATCTTTGATTAGACCAAATGGACCTTGATTGTGGTTCAGTGGTTGAACCCGAATCATTAGGTTGGTCAAATCAAAACTAGTTAACCAATTGGTGTCTAAGGTAAGTTTGGCATTTTGATCAGTGATTTTTAATTGAGAGCGGCTTACCTGATCATTTTGATGGTATCTAAGGCAAGCTTAGCAGATCCTCCCATCGATCTCACTTACTTGGCCAATTTGATTAACTAAATTTTGATTAGATCGCTAAGTGATTCGAGTTAGTCCATGCCATTAAGGTTGATCAGTGTGACTAATCTAGGTGCCAGTTCAATCAGCATGATCGATCCTGATTCAATGACTTGGTGAAGTCAATGGGAGGATTATGGTCTATCGATTGATCTTTTCTTTTCTTCTCTCTTCTCTAAATTGATTAAATCCTCTAAATTATTAGGTCTCTAAAATGAGCTGGTTATGGTGATAACTAGATCATAGCCTCCCATTAAGGTGACTGATAATGGATCCATTATTTTTGATTGACATTACAGGTGCCATTCGTCTGGTATTCTTTCTGAATGATGGAATTATCATTCATCATATGATGACTCTGTTAAAATATCTGATGATGGTTGGGTTGATCGAGCCATCCTTGGGCTTGATCACTCATTAGGTAGAATTACTGAGTAGGTTCATGTTAATGGTTTGACCTAATCAGAACTTTTGGTGGGGGCCCATCGCCTACTGAAATGACATCTGGAGCTAAATTAAATACTAGTTGTTTGAAGAAACAATTGATTGAGAACCTACCTATAGGTGCATATGAGTTGATCGAGCCATCCTTGGGCCTACATATAGTCTATGTGGATTCTAGTACCCGCTAAAAAATTAAGGTAATTTTTCGAATTGGAGGTAGAAGCTACCAATTCGTATAAAATAGTGGGAGGACCTTTAGACTAAAGTTCAAGTCTTTAGGATTAATAAATTCATATACTAATTAAGCTTTGTATTTTCTTTGTGTGTGCAGATATGGCCTCAAACTTGTCACTCCGATCACTATTGGATTGTGAGAAGCTTATCGGATCGAATTTTGATAATTGGTATCAAAAGTTAAAGATTGTCTTGGAGCACGAGCGGATCCTTTATGTGATAACGGATTCGATAACTGAGCCTGCTCCTAACGCTCGAGGAGCGGTCCAAGATATTTATTTGAAGTGGCTCAATGACCGCACCATGATTCGTTGCATCATGCGGGCCTCTATGAACGACGAGTTCAACTAAAAGTTTGAAGAAGCTCTACCAGAGGAAATGCTTTAAGTGTTGAGGGATTCCTTTAGTACTCGTGACGATATTGAGCGGCACAAGACTAGTTGTACCATTTTCAATATCCGGATGAGGAAGGATGCATCTATTATCGATCATGTATTGTACATGATCGAGCAGATTGAAAAATTGAGCAAACTCGGCTTCCCTTTTCATGAACAGCTGGAGAAGGATGCGATCCTGAACTCTCTACTCAAATCCTACCAGTCGTGCCTTAGTCATTTCAGAATGATGAAGCCTGTAGTCAACTATCATGGTCTATTGGGGTTGCTACAGACTTTTGAGAAAGATCACCAGCTCCACAAAGAGATAGTGAATCGAGTGAAGGATCTTCTTCGGGTAGTCATCGTCCTTTTAAGAAAAGGAAAAAGAAGAAGAATAAGAAGGTGTCTGGTGCTGGGAGTCAGTCCTAGAAATCCAAGTTCAAGGCTGATAAAGTCAGGTAGAGTACTTCTTTTGCAAGAAGCAGGGTCACTGAAAGAGAAATTATCCTTAGTATATTACTTTCTTTGACCCGAACAGGCCAAAGAAAAAGAAGTAATCAGTTGCTGGACAAGGTACTTATGTGATAACATCTTGTAACTTCTCTCTTATAGATACAATGATCTGGGTATTGGATACTGAAAGCCCTATTCATATTTATAATTCATTGCAGGGTCTTCAGATCACCAGGAGATTTGGAGAAGGCAAGAGATTTCTGAATATTGGAAATGAAAGATCAATTCCAGTTCTAGCTTTAGAAATCATCAAGCTTGTATTTGAGTTTCAGTATATTATTCTTAATGAGTGTCATTACTGTCCTAGTTTTCTTTTAAATATTATTTTTGTAGGCCTTTTGGCCAATTTCAATTATGAAATATCAATAAAGAAAAATTTTGTGATGTCATTTTGAATGGTATTATAATTTTACGTGGACAGTTGAACAATGGTATCTATACTGTATCTAGGACTAATGTAACGTACATTTCAAATAAATGCTCTAGAATAGATGATGTCATGGATGCCTACCTTTGGCATTGTAGGCTAGGTCATGTCAACAAGAACAGGATGAACATGTTAGCTCAAGAAGAAATTCTTGATAAAGATGATTATAAATTGTTACCTACTTGTGAGTCTTATTTGCTTGAAAAGATGACCAAGTCACCTTTTATTGAAAAAGGTGAACGAGCCAGTGATGTGCTGGGTCTGATACATACTGATGTACGTGGACCCATGAGCACATGTGTTAGAGGAGGGTACAGTTATTTCATTACATTCACAGATGATCTATCTAGATATAGGTACATTTACTTGATGAAATACAAGTTTGAATCGTTTGAAATGTTCAAATGGTTCCGTAATGAAGTAGAGAAATAAACTAAAAAAAATATTAAAACTCTTTGATTTGATCGAGGAGGTAAATACCTTTCTAGTGAATTTCTAACATACCTAGGAGAGAATAGAATTCTCTCCCAATAGACCCCTCTAGGGACACCACAGCATAATGGCATCTCAAAAAGAAGGAATCGAATCTTGTTGGACATGGTTCGATCCATGATGGGGTTTGCAACTCTGTCGATCTTATTTTGTGAATATGCACTTGAAATAGTCTGTCTTGTGCTCAATAATATTTTGAGCAAGTCAGTTAGTAAGACACCATATGAGATATAGTCAGGACGTAGGCCAAACCTCTCTTACTTTAGGGTCTGGGGGTGTCCGGCTTATGTTAAATGATTACAAAGTGACAAGCTCAGTCCTAGGTCCGATAAGTGTAATTTCATAGGATACTCCAAGGAAATGAGGAGATATTATTTTTACCTGTCTGCTAAACAAAAGGTATTTTTCAGCAGTAAGGCACACTTTTTGAAAAAAAAATTTCTTAGTGAAGGAACAAGTGCCTCTAAAATTGAGCTTGATGAAATTTGACAGGTAGAAAAACTGACACCAATGATTAAATCTGAATTAGATTTGATAAGATCAAACCCAAAGCTCAATGAACAAACATCCTTAAGGCGATCCAATAGAGTACTGTGTCAGCCAGATAGATACCTAGATTTTTTGATTCGAGACAGGGATCCAGTTGAACTCGATGAGAATGATGAAGATTCGATCACCTACATAGATGCAATTCAGAAGTTCGACTTTGATAAATGGCTTGAAGCCGTGAGATCTGAAATGGAGTCTATAAAGTTCAACGATGTATGGACATTACTTAACCCACTGAAGGGGTTAAACCAATAGGGTGTAAGTGGATCTCCAAGATGAAGAGGGGTGCAGATGGGAAGGTGGAGATCTATAAAGTCCGTTTGGTTGCCAAAGGTTTCATCAATGTTATGGTATTGACTATGATGAGATATTTTTTTCTGTGGCAATGCTCAAATCCATTTGGATCATGCTTGCGATAGCAGTATACTTGGACTATGAAGTCTGGTAAATGGATGTGAAGATAGCTTTCCTAAAAGGAGAGTTGAATGAAGAAGTGTATATGATACAATCTAAAGGGTTCATATCCATAAATGAGTCCAAAGTGTGCAAGTTTCAAAGATCCATTTATGGATTGAAGCAAGCATCTCGAAGTTGGAACATATATTTTGATAAGATGATTAGAACGTATGGCTTCATTAGGAATGGAGAGAAACCCTACATATATAAGTGGGCAAATAGTTCAATAATTATATTTCTTGTTTTGTATGTAGATGACATTCTTTTAATCAGAAATGATATCCCTACATTACAGAGAATAAAAGTTTGACTGTCATCATAATTCTCTATGAATGATCTGGAAGAAGCAGCCTACATCATAGGGATGAAGATCTATAGGGATAGTCTAAGAGACTGCTCGAACTTTTTCAATCCACGTATATAGATACCATGCTGAAATGATTCATCATGAAAAATTTCAAGAAAGGCTATCTTTCGATAGGCCAAGAAATTTTTCTTTCAAAAGAAGATTGTCCGACAACTCCTCAAGAGAGAGGACATATGAGTAGAGTTCCATATGCTTTGACAGTGGATTTTATTATGTACGCCATGACATGTATAAGATCAGACGTGGCATACTCATTAGAGGTAGTAAGTAGATACCAGTCTGATCTAGAAAAAAATTATTGGAAGGTCGTAAAGACTATTCTTAAGTATTTAAGAAATACTAAGGATCAGTGGCTTGTGTATGGTAAAACTGACTTAAAACTTGTGGGGTTCGTTGACTCTAGCTTTCAGTTAGACTATGATGATAGTAAGAGTGTGTCGGATTATATTTTTATCCTAAATAGTGGAGCAATCTACTAAAAAAATTTCAAACAGAATACTATGGCAGACTTTGTTTACAAAGCAGAGTATATCGCGGCATCCGATGCTGCGAAGGAAGCTATATGGTTCTGAAAGTTCATCGATAAGCTCAGAGTGGCACCCTCTGTTGATGGCCCTATCTTGTTATACTGTGATAATACTGGAGCCATTTCTCAAGCCAAGGAGTCGAGATTCCATCAGTGCACCAAATATATTCTACATCGTTATCACCTTATCCAGGAGATCATGGATTGAGGTGACGTCGATCTTTCGAAGATCGACAAGTGGGAGAATCTAGCCAACTTATTTACTAAAGCTCTCAAAATCAAAGAGTTTGATGATCATAAATCGAAGATGGGTATATGATACTATACCGATTGGCTTTAGTCCAAGTAGGAGTTATTAGGAAATGTGTCCCAAAGTCAATCGTTAGACGATTGTGCTCATCTTATAAATTGTATATGAATTTTTATTAATAAAAATTATTTAGTATTTTCATTACAAATTGATCATCTTTGAACTCTTATATTGTAATAAAGTCCTTAGGACTATTATTAATCGACAAAGGAGGATCTGTCGTTAAGTTTTTAAAAATATTCACGACCAAATGATACGCTATTACTAGGATGATAGCGATATCAAGTGTAGGTCGTGTGTGCCATATGAATTAGTTATCCTCTTAACGAAAGAGTGTGGAGACATTGTTATGGTATATAGATAGAATGTAAGAGTATATTCGCATAGAACGTGACCATGAGCCGAGCACTCTGCTATCAAGAGTAGCTCGTGAAGGGTATGGGTATAAGTGTCCCTCCGACCTGAGACCACCAAGATGACTTGTAAGCAATATACTGTACTTTCATACTGGACCATCTGAGTTTCTAACTTAGTGACAGAAGGATATTGGGTACAGTCAAGTACTTATCAAGTAGGTGTGTGAGTCAAGATGGAATTGACCCTTTTGAATTGGTAGGAGATATGCATCAGTGTATTTCAATTTAATAAAATCTTGGCTAGGATAATCCATAGGATAGATTTGAAAGGTTGAAATATAATATAGTTGACTTAATTAGGATTGACAGTTAAACTCTAGATCACCTTGAGCATTTGGGTCAAAAGAATGAATTATATGGTAACCATACGCTAGTAGGTTCTAGAAGGTTGCTTTGCAATACTTCGACCTATCCAGTCATCAGGTCATCATTGCTAGATGGTTATATCGATTACTATAAAAAGTTATTTCTATGCTACTAACTTAGGTTCGAACCTATGGGGTCACATGCATTAGAAGACTTAATCAGATCTGATGGCTGAAAGAGTCCAATTGGATTGTGACTCTGGTGAAGAGTCCTATTGGACTAGGACTCTGTGGAAGAGTCCCACTGGGATTGAAACTCTACTATTTATGGAAAATTAATTAGTAATTAGATTACTAATTGACTCAATTTGATTGAATAAAGAGCTCTGGAATAAATTTAACTGAATTAGATTCAGTTCGACTCAGATTGGGATTGATATGATCAAATTTGATTATAAGAAAAATTTGATCCTAATTCGATCAGGGTTTAGACTCAGCTAATTTCTAATTGGGTTAAAAATTTAATGAGATATTTAGATTTTTAATTGGATTAGATTTATTCCTATCAGTGGTTTCAATCCAAATTTGATTTGGATTAGACTTGAATTAGAAATGAAGAGTCCAAGTCAGACTAGGACTCTATCTTTATCTTTTGCGCCACATCTGGATCCATGCCAATTTTTTCATGTCTAATTGGATTTGGATTATAATTTTTGGTATCATAAGAGAGGATCCAATAAGGATGGGTGGCAATAGCTGATGAGTCATAATATTATCTCTTGCCTAATTCGAATGCGATCCAAATTAGAGATAAGATGTAGACCAGGAAAGAGATTTTTCATATATAGTATATTATTGATATCATATTATTTTTTTTCTTATTTTTATTGAGAATTTTTTTAGTGTGTGAGACCCCATATTCCTTCTCCACATCTTAAAGATTTTTTTAGAATTTTTTGAAATTCCAAAAGGAGATTTTGGTGTTGATTTATGGCACCCTTCCTTGGAAAGCCCTAATTCCTAGTCTATAAAAAGGGGTCCCCTCTCTTGGACATCCCATAATCAATTCTCTTTCTGATTTTTTATTTTTAGAGCCTCTTATCCTTTTTCTCTCTTCTTCTTTCAGATCTTCTATCACTTTGGAATATCCAAGGTGCTTATAGAAGAAGGAAGAGTTCAGCTGTCGAAGTTGTTCGCAGACTAGCATCTCTGAGTCTCTAATCTGCGCCAGTCATTGTGTGGATTTTTTTATAGAGGCCAGATAACTTTGTGTGGCTGTGAGTGACTTGAGAAATATCCTTTCTAATCATTGGATTAGAAGAGATCATGATCAAAATTTATTTGGTAACGATCTCTAACTTGTTTTGATTCCTATGGTATATCTAATAGTTAGATCTAGAATTTCAGCATCGATGAGATCGATGTAATTCTTACTTTTAGATCTAAAATATATATTTTTTATATCAAAGATTTTAATATGATAGTTTAATATTATATCTTATATATATAATTAAGATTAAATTATTTAATTTATTATTTTTACTGTATAAAATTTTAAAATTGCACGTATTGCACTACCGCATATTTCTTTCAAACCAAAATCCTCATGCACAAACATAAATTTTAGATTTTAAAATTAAATTTTAGATCTAAATTTTTTTATAAAAATTAAATTTTAAATAATAAAATAATTTTTTAAATTTAACATACAAACATATATCTCATATATGCATGTCAAATTCAAATCTAAATAAAATTTAGATCAACACTTGATATCATATATCTCATATACTAATCATGAATCATATTAAAAATAATTTTATAACCTAAACATGCAATTATATATCTCATATATGAATCATAAATCAGATCATATAAAATTTTAAGTTTATGCATGCATCTACATATCATATGAACATGAACTAGAAATTATTCTACATCAAAATTCAGATCTATACATGCTTTAATATATCAACTATATATTCTAAAATTAAATTCAAAATTAAATTTTAAATTCAAAAATTTATCTATACATCTCATATATCAAAAAAAATTAGATTTTAAAATTCTTTTCGTAACATATATGTCAATTTCATGCATATGAAACCCATGGCTCTGATACCACTGTAGGAATTTTTATATCGGGACATGCATGTATATTTCAAAAATTTTATTTTTTAAATATCATAATAGAATAGAAGATTAAAATATTTTTTAATCTAAATTATGCATGCATAAAATATAAACTACAAGGATCTACTTCACATGCTGAAATTATACATATGCTAAAATTTAACATATGATCGAATCGCATACCTATTTCGTAATTTATTTCTTCAAATCTGGATCTGAAAGAGAAAAATTTTTTTCTTAATCATTCAAGTACTCAATCTCTATGGGTATCCACTCAGGATCAGCCTGGAACAGCCCTCTTGAGATTGAATTTTTTTCTCTAAAAAAATTCAGCCTGTGAATCTAAACGAAGCCTAGATCGCAATCAACTCTTTGATTCTTTTTTTGATCTTCTTTTTCTCTTCTTCTCTTATCTTTTTTTTCTTGAATATGCTGCTACTAAGCAACAGGAACTAGCACTCAAAAGGGATGCCCAAAACCCTTATGGGCGTGAAGAAGTGGGATGCCCAAGGGTGGGGCATGTGGACGTCCAAGGAGAGGAGAAGGGGAGGAGAAAAGAGGGTGTGGGGGCACTCTAAGAGGGGCGTTGGCTGTTGGTTGTTATGCATAGGAACCTTAGGGGAGGCCCCTTTAAATAGACAAAGATTGAATCCTATTCAATCTCATAATACAAGTCCTATTTGTATTAATTTTTCTAATAACTTAAGTTATTCAACTTCCATTAGGAGACCTATTAGGTGCCAACTCTTGGAGCCATTGCACCCACTAAATCACACTCCAAAATGCACCCAAGGGACAACCCAATAAAAATTCATATACCCTCTAAATGTGGGATATGCCCAACTTGATCCAATCAAGTGGTGCCCCAACTTAACTATCAAAGAAATAAATTAAAGACATGTACTCTTAATTCAATTGATCCAAAACCTTAGACACCCAACAATTGGAGTTCAATGAATTAAATTCATTTAGATTATTAATAGATAATTTAGTTTGAATTATCTTATCAAATAAAAAATTTAAATATAAAAAAAAAATTTGGTCCAACTATGTGCTAGCAAGATTACCTTGAATCCAATCAGATTTCTCTAAATCCAATTGATACTTTATAAGTCCAATTGCTTATTTCAGATCTAATCCCTTTGTTGTGTAACTCCATAGGTTCAATTCTATCTGGTAGTGAGATATACAATGATCTCTATCAAAGTATCATTGAAACTCTTTTCAATAGGTCAGAATAATTCTACTCTAACTCATTAAGGATTATCGATCCTGAACAATCTTAGTGAGTACTCACAATTCATCAGTGACACCTAGTAGTATGTAGTGACAATCTAGTAGAACTGAAAATAAACCTCAAGGTGTAGTTAATGTGTGATTCAGTTTCTCTATCATGAGTCTCGACTAGATGGCAGATCATGGATAAATTATCAAACCTCAACATCAGTCATATGATAGATCCGATCAGCTCAAGTCCAATTGTGATTTTTATAGAAATTTCTTTTCATCAATCACACTGTTGTGGCCACAGACTCTCAGACTTAGTCTCTCAAATCTCATAGGACTACTCTTTTCTATCAAGCTTGATAGATCCCATCTTGTTGCGCATCCTACTCCTACAGTGGACCAATTATAGCCAACATCCACTATAAAGGCTCATTGAGACCTATGTTTATGTGTCAGTCAAACTCCAACAGCTTCACTGTGAGCAGTAGTACCATCTCAAATCAAAGGACTATTTACATAACTACAGCATCGAGACAATCACTAACGATCGAATAGAAATTCAAGTGATCTCTTGTATGATCACACTCAGTACTAGTTGTTCTCTAATAACTATCCACACTCATCGTCCAATGTCTCTATATTATAGACTAGAGACTCATCTATTCTGAACGAAGTGATCTATATGTTGGTCTATCTAGATCGATCACCATCCTCATGATGATTCTATGATCGAAAGTATTAAGAAGTAAATACATATCTTTAATTCTCAACACTTTGAGAATATGTATCGAAAGTTAATTTCATGGATGATTCAAAGACACATCACACTTGAATAAAAAATAAACTTGCCCTTTTATTGATCAAATCAATATATTAAGTATAAAATTATGTCCTAGATTTATTACAATGTGTCAGTCATATTGACTTCTAGGACATATATCTAACACGATTCATCAAATAATAGGCTGCATCCATTGTATCAACCTAGAATACCTTAGGAAGCCCTGCCTGCAGCCTCATGCACCATGCTTTTTTCATAAGTGTTCTGTTCATTCTCTCAGCCACCCCTTTTGCTGAGGAGTCTCTCTCACCGAGAAGTGCCTTTTGATGCCACACTCCTCACAGAAAATCTGAAACTCCTTATGGTGTACTCTCTGCCATTGTTGGACCGCAGACACTTCATGCTCTGACCTATCTCCTTCTCCACCTTAGCTTTCCACATTTTGAATTTGGTGAAGACTTCTGATTTCTCTTTCATGAAGTACACCCATGCCTTCCTCAAAAAATTATCTATAAAGGTCAAGAAGTATCTCACCTCATTTTTGGCTAAAATCAGGGTCGGTCCCCACACATCAATGTGAACTAGTTCCAGTGGGCTGCACTGTAGGTTGAACTGCTGGCAAATTGCACTCTCCTCTGCTTTTGCATCTGGCATGGCTCATATATCTCTGAGATATCTCCATTCAGATCTGGAATCAGACCATGCTTGCTCAGCTCCTTCATCCCACGATCTCCCATGTGGCCTAGGTGGTAGTACCATAACCGATGAGTCCCCTGCTAGTCCTATGCTACTACTGCTGCTGCATCAAATTCTCCAGTCACCACAGATCTTTCCATCCTATAGAGGTTGTTCTTCATCCTCCTACCTCTAATCACTACCATAGCTCTATTTGAGATGTTTAATACCCCACTCCTGATACGATAGCTGAAGCTGTAGCCGCTTCGCTTCTGGTAACCAAGTGACATGAGATTCTTCTTCAGATCAAGGATGTGCTTCACATTAGTGAGCATCCGCACCATCCCATCAAACATCCTCATCTGAATACTCTTAATACCAAAAACTCGACATGGGTGATCATCTCCAAGTGTCACGCTCCCTTCATCTGTCTTGGTGTATGTAGCGAACCAAGATCGGTTTGGGGTGTAGTGATGCGAACAGACTAAATCTAGGATCCATACATATGTATTTTGCCTATGATCATCTGATACCACAAAGAGGTCATCCTCCACCTCACTATTAGTCACCGTACTCAGTGCATCAGATCCTCACTTATCTCCCTTTTTGTTCTTCCACTACGGGCAATCTCGTTTGAAGTGCCCGATCTCGTTGCACTTGTCGCACCTAGCTTCCTTTCTGCTCTTGCTCTTTCGAGACTTTGACCATCCCCTTGACTTGCCTCTTTTCCTTCCTCTTCTTGATCTCTCTCTCATGGCCAAGCCCTCCTAGGGAGCACCATTTTTGGTCAACTTCTCCCACTGTTCGTTGGACTGCAGCACTGAGACCATATCTTCATACTCCAAGGTCTCCTACCGTAGGGCAGCATCATCACCGATGGATCATAGGAAAGAGGCAGAGAGCATAGCAGTAGTAATGACTTATCTTCCTCCTCCATCTTCACCCTGATGTTCAGCAACTCATTGCACACCTGGTTGAATTTTTTGATGTGACCCAAGATATCTCTGCCTTCCTGTATCCAAAGGCTGTACAGTCTCTTCTTCAACATCAGCTTGTTGCACATATTTTTTTTCATATACATGATGTGCAACTTTGATCACAAATCTTTTGGGGTCCTCTCCTTTAAAATTGAATAGGGTGCCACATCCGCCAAACATCCTCTAATCACAGAGCAAGCCTTCTTCTCCAGAGACATCCACTGATAATCCGTCATCCCTTCAGGCTTCTTCACTAATGTCTGATCCAGATCTGCTTGAACCAAAAGATTTTCTATCCGAACTTTCCACATGAAAAAGTTTTCTTTCTCATCAAACTTTTCAAAATCAACCTTCATGTTTCTTTCCATGACTGGATCCAAACCAAAAACACAACAAAACTTTAAGGGATTTGAGAAATACCTTGACAAGGTTCTTGCTAAAATTTCAGCCTTTGAAGATCTTCAACTTTTGGAGTCTCTTTCTTTCTTCACACAACCCGTGCTCTGATACCAATTATTGGAGCAACTTTCTTAGGTTGTGGACATTAGGAAATAGTAAAGATCTTGTTGTGGAGGTCCTTGAAGGCCAGCAACCAAGCAAAACAAAAATAGCCTTCAGGATTACAATAACCTTGTAAATCCTGTCGGCAGGATTTCTCTCTATGATTTAAACCCCTTCTCCATCAGATATGAAATCTACTTTTTGAAACCTGAAAGTACTCTTGATGAAGCCTCCAAAAAGTAAAATATAGGAAATGGAACTCCTCTTAGGCATCCAAGAGAGGATGCACAAATAGGGGGCATGCACAAGGAGGGTGCTGGTTTCTGGCACCTCCTTTCTTTCGTTTTTGGGTTGGCGGCCAAGAAACCCTAGGATTTCTTACTGCCAGAACATGGAGAAGACTAGAGAGAGAGAAGAAAGAGGAGAGAGAAAGGTTAGAAAGAAAATAATTTAGTATTCATTCGATTCATCAAGTCAGAATATAGTGTATGTTTATATACAGGGTCAATGTGACCCAACCCAAAAACTCTCCTGGTTAACTCAATACAAGATTGCACTCATCCAAGCCCATGTACACCCATAACTTGATCCAATCTTATAATCTTAGACTCAATCTTAGTCCAAATATAAGATAGCCCCTCAAGGCCTAAAATTTCTAGACCTCAAGATCCGAAAGGCTGACAGTTTTTCACCTTAGGGCCCAAACTAGCCCTAGAAACTCCATGACCACCTCATGGATTTTGGATCTTGGCCTTAGCCTTGGTCTCCTGAGCCTTGGGAGCACCACATGAGGCCCAACAAAGCTCAACCTCACATTGCATATCTCTTGTACGAAATCAGGATGTATTTCATTAAACTTTTGCCATGCCTCTCCATTGGCTGGATGCCTCAATGCATCATCTTTTGTTTGCTCCTCTTCATGCCATCTTATGTCCTTCGATGTCATTGCTGACATAAACAACTTTTGTAGCCTCAGTATTAAAAAAAAGTACAACATCAGCTTTTGAGGAATACGGGTTGATGTGCCATCTTTGTTCTGTTTCCATTTTGATACACTGCATCTCGTGCACTCATTTTGATGGGCATTCACCTCTCAATAGAGCATGCAATTATTAGGACATGCATGTATCTTATTGTAAGTAAATCCTAACTGTTCAATAATTTTTGATGCCTCATAATTATTCTTTGAAATTTATGCATTGTCTGGAAGAATGTCCCCCAAAAGCTCTAGTATGTAGTTCACTCCATTATTACTGAATCTATTGATGCATTTCACATGATACAACTGGATTAAAAACTCAAGCTTCATCATCTTTTCACACCCGAGATACAACAAAACATTAGCATTCTCCATCAACTCGCAAACCTTCTCCACATCCTCATTGTTTATCATTCCACCAACCACAAGATCGGGCATGGACATGGATGCATCGTCATTGTGGCCAACAAATGGAAAGATATCACTAATCATTTGTTCCACTTCTCCATCATGTTGATCATCTCCTTGAAGCCTATCCTCACCATGTTGATCCTAACAAATTTCATAGCCAGATTTAAAGCCATAAATAATGAGGTGATTATTTACATTTTGACAAGATAGCCAAGGCCCACCCATACACTTCTTATAAGGATATTGGATAAGTCCATGGTTCTCGAATTTCTCTATAGCAAAATCAAAAAATTTTTGAAGTCCAGTCTCATATTCAGATGAGATCCTACTCAACTTCATCCACTCATCCATTATAAAAATGGTGATACTGCAACTAAATCGTATGTGAAAATGAGACACAACACAATAATAGTAAGATAATTTGATAGTAATTGCTCATAATTTGTGCATGCATACCAAAGCTTAGAGTTCATAACATCATTACATAGGCAAACAAAATAATACTTAATGAATCCTAACTCCATCAACTCCTTCCTAATAGGTGTGGTCTTATCCCTTTCAAAAATACATCATTTTTATTATTGCCATAGCTTTGTTCTTTGTTCTATATTCGGAGAAAATCTGACAGCATCTTCCTATAGTTCTCCAAGTACACGATATAGATGAATCATATTCTAACCACATCTAATATATACCCGAAGAATAAATGAGATAACTGTTATAGAATTTTTCATAATAGAACAAAGAATATCATGATATAATAAAAAATTAATGTATTTTTGAACTGCCCAAATGGGGCATTCAAGAGCCATTCATAGAGACTGTTTTAGGGACCCTATGACTGATTTTTGAATGGGAGTCTAAGATTACATCAATGCATGCATTAAATTACGACCCAGATCATGATCTGGATTCAGACCAGATCCTGACTAGGAACCTAACATGGATCTGGCTCAGAACTTGATGGCCCAAAATCCGTCGGCACAGCCCATAACCATCGGCACGGTCTAGACCGACTCTTGAATGGGAGTTTAATGTTACATCGTGATCTGGATTCAGACTGGATCCTGATCAAGATCCCGATCCTGATCTAGTCCAGAATTCGATGGCCCAAAATTTGCCGACATGGCCTAAAGCGACTCTTGAACGGGAGTCAAAGATTACATCAATAAATGCATTAATTCACGATCTGAATTGTGACTCAAATTTAGATCGGATCTTGATCAGGATCCTGACTCAAATTCGGCCCAGAACCTGATAGCCTAAAATCTACCAGCATGACCCAAAATCCATCGATGAGGGTTCTCTTTAAATATTATTAATTATAAAATTATTATAAATATTATTATAAATGATTATAAATATTATTATGAAATAAAATTAAAAAAAAATTCATACCTGTGCTGTAGGGAGGGGGTCGCACAGAGCTGCGAGGGGGTCACTAGGGCCGGGGTCGGGGCCAAAGGGGGCCAAGGTCGAGGGAGGCAGGGTCGAGGGAGGTGGGGTTAAGGTTGAGAGAGGTGGGGTCAAGGGAGGCAAGGTAGGGCTGAGGGAGGTGGGGCCGAGGGGGCTGGGGTTGAGAGAGGTGGGGCTGAGGGTACTGGGGTTGAGAGAGGCAGGGCCGAGGGAGGTGGGGCCAAAGGGGGTGGAGGGAGGTAGGGCCAAGGGGCCGAGACCGAGGGAGGAGGGGCCAAAGGGGGCTGAGGGAGGCGGCACGAAGGGAGGTGGGGCCAAGAGAGGTGGGGCTGAGGGAGGTGGGGTGGGTAGGGTTTTGGGTAGAGAGGAGAGAGAGTTTCAAGAGAGGAGGTGTACGAAATGAAGAAGAGAGGTTGCGGTCTGAAAAAATTCTCAGGCCTATGGTAGCGATTTTCAAAAACTGCTACCATAGGTCTATATTTGTGGTTGTCAACCGCTGCTATAGTCTATTGTAGCAGTTTTAAAAATCACTGCATTAGACCTATAGTAGCGATTACAACACAATCACTGCTATAGAGCTTAAATATAAATTCTTTTCATATTTTTCTCTAAATATGATATAAATTTAAAATTTAAAATCTATCGTTACCGTTCATTATCTAAATAATTATCATTAGAGCATCGTGATAAAAGACCACCTAGATTCAATAGCTCTAGCTATGTCGATCAATAAAATTTAATTTCGATGATCATGAACGATCGCATAATGATCTAATAGATAGAGATTACTGATGGATTCAAAAACTTGCAATGATGATCTCAGTGATATTTGTAGCACACTATCAAAATTTTACTTCAATCGGACATCATTATGATGGTCAATTTAGCATGCGGCCAAACTACATCCGATTAAGGTGATTTTTTAGATAAATAATCTTTACTACCATTTTAATTGCATGAACAGTGGTGATTATAAATTCCAAACCATGTGTATATGAACCATCAAAGAATGGATCTGAAGTTATGAAAGGAGGTAGTATTTATTTCGATCGAGGAATGGATACTGAAGTTGCACAAAATATCAATCAGAATCTAAGAGGTGCTACTTTAATTATTAGTTAAGAACCAAATAAATTTTACTCTTCAAATATGAGCTCATTCTTCTCTTGCAACTTCAGTATCCATTCCTCGATCGAAAAAAATACAAGCTAGCTCCTTCTCTTGCAACTTCAATATCCATTCTTCGATGGTTCATATATACACAATTTATATTTTATGATCATCACTATTTAAATAGTTAAAATGATAGCAAAGATCATTTATCCCAAAAATTATCTTAATCGAATGTAGTTTGGCCTTTTGATCACTCATTTTTTATTTAATGATTGAAATCTTCGCATGCTAAATTGACCATAATAATGATGTCTGATTAAAGTAAAATTTTGATAGTTTGCTATAAATATCATTGAGATCATTGTTGTAAGTTTTTGGATCCGTTGGTGGTCTCTATCTATCAGATCATCATACGATCGTTCGTGACCATCAAAATCAAATTTTATTGATCAACATAGCTAGGGCTATTGCATTGAGGTGATCTTTTGTCACAATGCTATAATAATAATTATTTAGATAATAAACAATGAAGATGAATTTTAAATTTTAAATTTATATAATATTTAAAAAAAAATATGAAAAAAATTTATGTTCTGCCTATATAGCAGTAGTTAAACAAAACCGCTACTATAGGCAATGTATTGCAATGGTTATGTATAACCACTACCATCGGTTTGAGATATGGCAGTGGTATCGATAATCATTGTCATTGATTTGTGCTATAGCAGTGGTTACACATAACTGTTGCAATGTGTTGACGTATGGCAGTGGTTATACATAACTGCAGCCATGGATAAAATCTATGGTACTGGTTATGTATAACTGCTATCATATCTCAAATCTATGGCATCGATTATTCATAACCGTTGCTACAGATCTAACCTATGGCCATGGTTGATTAATCGCTGCTATATAACAGATGTATGGCAGCGGTTATGTGTAACCACTACCATAAGTTAGACTTATGGTAGTGGTAACTCAATAACCGCCGCTATATGTGTCCTGTGGCTGCGGTTATAGATAATCACTGCTATAGGTCAAAACTATGATGGTGGTTATGAATAATCGCTGTCGTAGACTCTATAGCAGCGATTTTCAAATTACTGCCATAGTAAATACTGCCATAAGCCATTTCTGTAGTAGTAATTCATTGATAAGTTAGGAGTAGGATGCATTTATTAAAGGTAGAAATATTTTTAATAATATTTTTATGGCTCAAAAAATTATATGTGATTTATAGTGAGCTCCAGTTAGACATAATTATATGGTGATTAAATTGGATTAGGAGAGAAAGCATATGATAGACTTCAGTGGGATTTTCATTTTATTTTCTTCATCAGATAGGTTTCCAAGATGCTTGGATTAATTGGATTTAGGATTGTATTGAATCATCATCCTTTGCTATTTGGTCAATAGAACTTGTTGACCTGCACACCTTAAGATCAATTTTGATGATAACAAAATATTGAATATAATTGGTATTAATCATATATTTTAAAGATGGATGTAGGATTTCTTATATGCTCAAATTGAAAAAATTATCATGGAAGAAATCCTTTCAAAGAAGCTAAGTCAAAACAATTCAAAGATGAAACTTCATGTATTTGACTTAGTAGAGTTGATCCTAATGCATAGGAGCCAACCCCTAAACAGCCACAAGCAGAGAATTTTAGAAATCTGAAGTTTAGGAAGTTTAAGAGTTGACTCTAGAAAGTAAGGAGTCGACTCTGACATGTTGAAGTAGATTGACATGCACTCAAGTCGACTCTTATAAAGCAAGAGCTGACTCTTTTAGTGAAGATAGAAGATGATATTTTTGGGACTTCTATTCGAGTCGACCCATAAAATGCTCAAGTCAATCCCTAGATAGGTCAAGCCGACTCGTGAAGATGGCGAGCCTGAAAGAATAGTACTCTACAAGCCAATCGTGTATGTGATGCGATGGAATATTTTTTATATCCTATCTTCCTAACTCATGCATTTGATATTAATTACTAATAAAATTAGATATTTTATTTCATTATATGTTGCATCTTGATACTTGATTAAAATTATAATGAACTCCATACATTAGAACAATAGTTTTAGAATCATGATGAGATCATACTAGTGAGATTTGAATCCTTGATAGCTTTAATCTAAACTATTCCTAGTCATAGGATCATGGATTAGGAGATCAATGATATCGATAAGACTGACACATCCTATGTATGCTTGATGGAGAGGATGGTTAATCTCATAATAACTTACGTAGTGATACTAATATAAGGATATGGATTCTTATTAGAGAATAAGTTTACAAAATTGATCTTACGAGAGAACATCTGATGGAGCCTTATAAGAATGTCAGCTGATTGTTCTCTAATAAGAGTAGTGCAAATGATCCTTTGATCTAAGATCACCATGGTATCTTATATATATGAATCTATATTTTTGTTCATACCTTAACATGATTCTCTGAGACTTGTATGGGATATTCTGGGATGGTCAAATATGCATGAAGACTATGAGTGGTCAATAAAAAATCGATCACTCCTTATAAAAAGAGGAAAGGAAATATCCTATGTAATCTCATAGAATGATGACTCAAGAAGTCTTTGACCAAAATAGGATGATAATTAGAAAGAGTTTCTAATATATCATCAATTGAGTCATCATTTTTAGATTAAGATACATATGGATAAGTATTTAGGCTTAATATGATTCCATACCCATAGCTTATCTAGGATGTTATATAATCGAATGATTGAATTGCACGGTAACTCATCACTGAAGAATACTTTTGATATTTTTATTAAAATTTTATATTTTCTAGATAGTCATGTCATATTGCTAGACATCAATCTGGACTTGTGAACTTGTAAGAATTAAAGAGTTTAATTTAGCAAGCAATTAGGAGGAGTTCAAATTAACTGATGTATTTGGGCTATTTCTTATTAAGTTAGTTTGGTCATGAGCCTGAGTCTAGTACTGAGTAGATGTGAAACCCAATGGATCATGCACTTAAAGATTTGATCATGGACTAATCTAATTAGATTTATTAAAAATCCTATGGGTTTAATTGATGTGCTAGTTGTTGGGTGTAAAACCTCCCCCAGTCGAAGTTCATGTTCGGAGTGACCCCTCGGGGCGGCTACAGGCAAACTTCGTCCGGACTCCTACGGGAGCCGGACTCCTTCTTCTACTTCAACTGCAGACAGACTTCGTCCGGACTCCTACGGGAGCCAGACTTCATCCCTGACCTTAATTGCAGGTGGACTTCGACCGGACTCCTACGGGAGCCGGACTCCTTCTTCTACTTCAACTGCAGACAGACTTCGTCCGGACTCCTACGGGAGCCGGACTTCGTCCCTGACCTTAATTGCAGGTAGACTTCGATCGGACTCCTACGGGAGCCAAATCTCGTCTCCGACTCCAGATACAGACAGACTTCGTCCGGACTCCTACGGGAGCCAGACTTCATCCTCGACCTCGACTACTGGAAGGCTTCGCCCGGACTCCTATGTGAGCCGAGCCCCGCCCATGACTTCACTTACAGGTAAACTCCGTCCGGACTCCTACGGGAGCTGGACTTCATCCCTGACTTTAATTGCAGGTAAACTTCGTCCAGACTCCTACGAGAACTGGGCTTCATCATCATCCTCGACTGCGGGAAGGCTTCGCCCGGACTCCTACGGGAGCCGGGCTCCGCCCATGACTCCCATTGCAGGTAAACTTCATCCGGACTCCTACGGGAGCCGGACTTCACCTTCAAATCCAATTGCTGGTAAGCTCCGTCCGGACTCCTACGGGAGCTGGACTTCGCACCTGACTTTAATTGCAGGTAAACTTCATCTAGACTCCTACGAGAGCCGGGCTTCATCCTCGGCCTCGACTGCGGGAAGGCTTCGCCCGTACTCCTATGGGAGCCGGGCTCCGCCCACGACTCCCATTGCAGGTAAACTTCGTCCGGACTCCTACGGGAGCCGGACTTCACCCTCAACTCCAATTGCTGGTAAGCTCAGTCTGGACTCCTACAGGAGCCGGACTTCGCACCTGACTTTAATTGCAGGTAAACTTCATCCGGACTCCTACGGGAGCCGGGCTTCATCCTCGGCCTCGACTGCGGGAAGGCTTCGCCCGGACTCCTACGGGAGCCGGGCTTCGTCCACGACTTCACTTACAGGTAAACTCCGTCTGGACTCCTACTTGAGCCAGACTTCATCCCTGACTTTAATTGCAGGTAAACTTCATCCGGACTCCTACGGGAGCCAGGATTCATCCTCGGCCTCGACTGCGGGAAGGCTTCGCCCGGACTCCTACGGGAGCCGGGCTCCACCCACGACTCCCATTGCAGGTAAACTTCGTCCGGACTCCTACGGGAGTCGGACTTCACTTTCAACTCCAATTGCTGGTAAGCTCCGTCCGGACTCCTACGGGAGCCGGACTTCGCACCTGACTTTAATTGCAGGTAAACTTCGTCCGAACTCCTATGGGAGCTGGGCTTCATCCTCGACCTCGACTGCGAGAAGGCTTCGCCCGGACTCCTACGGGAGTCAGGCTCCGCCCACGAATTCACTTATAGGTAAACTCCGTCCGGACTCCTACTTGAGCCGGACTTCATCCCTGACCTTAATTGCAGGTGGACTTCGCCCGGACTTCCATGGGAACCGGGCTCCATCCTCGACCTCGACTGCAGGAAGGCCTCACCCGGACTCCTATGGGAGCCGGGCTTCGTCCCCGACTTTGACTGCTGGTGAACTTCGTCCGGACTCCTATGGGAGCCGAACTCCGAGCTCCTCTTAGACGGGTGGCTAGCCACCTCTCTCCGCTAGACACTCCAGCCGAAGTTCAGCCGACAGGCTTGGGCCCACTGGCAGGCCACAGTAACGGCCACGATTCTGCTCCACTCCCTGCGGTGGATGCTACGCGGCTCCATCACTCCCTGGCAGGCCGCAATAACGGCCACGATTCTGCTCCACTCCCTGCAGCGGATCCTACGCGGCTCCATCACTCCCTGACAGGCTGCAGTAATAGCCACAGCACTGCTCCACTTCCTGCGACGGATACCGCACGATTCTTCCATCTTATGGCAAGTCGCGACAATGGACGCCACTCCATTTCTCGCGGCAGACTCCACGTGGCACGCCCCGGTGATAGCCACGGGTCTATTCCACTACTCTTCGCAACAAACTCTGTCTGACCCTTGGCAGCCCACTGTCAGATGATTACAGATATTGCTATCAGTCTGCTGCCCCCTCCGCCTATAAAAAGGGGGGGCCAGATACGTTATTCTCTAAGCTCTATTTTCTATCCCAAAACTCTGCTAAAATTTTCGTTCGAGCACTCCATTCTTATTGAGGCAGAGAACTGACTTGAGCATCGGAGGGTCTTGCCGGAGCAACCCCACCTCCGGTTTAGACTTCTTTTGCAGGTCCCGGTGGCGACCGTGACTCCCTCGACTCCAGCTTCTCCGACGCAAGTGGATTTTTGCACCAACAAGATTGGTGCTAGAGGAAGGACTGAACCTTCGCAGTACCCTTGTTCTTAAAGGAGCGCTCAACGGGACCACCTCTGGTCATCTTCTCCGACGTCCACTCCTCCTTCCCCCACTTGAACTCCGCTCGATGTCTCCCCGCAAGGCATCCGCACGGCGATCCACGACCTCCGCAGCCAGATCTCAAGCTCCGACCTCACCTCTGATTTCCCAGGCCCCACATCCTCCAGTGATGGTCGCTGGCGTGGAGCGATCGGGCAATCGACCTCTGATAGATTTTGCCAACACCATCTCGGGAGGATCCCGACAGGAGGCAACCAATGTACTGGCCGTCCCCCCCAAGCGACCAAAGATTGAGGAGCCCATAACTTTTACTGAAGAAGACGCTCAGGGAGTCCAATTCCCTCATAACGATGCGGTTGTGGTTTCCTTAAATATAGCAAACTACGACATCCGCCGCATTCTTGTCGACAATGGAAGTTTGGCCGACATTTTGTTCTACAATGCCTTTTCGAGAATGTCCATCCTTGACGACCATTTGAGGTCGGTTACCTCCCCTCTAGTAGGGTTCACCGGCGATGCTGTCCGGTGGAGGGAATGGTGACTTTGACTGTGGCTGCGGGTCGATATCCAAGACAATCCAGGGCTCTGGTGAATTTCTTGGTGGTGAAGGCGCCGTCAGCCTACAACGCAATCCTCGGCCAACCTGGCCTCAATGCTCTCCGAGCCATCGTGTCAACCTACCATTTGAAGTTGAAATTCTCCACCAACCAAGGGATCGGAGAGGTCCGGGGAGACCAAGCCCTGGCCAGACACTGCTACCACATAGCCTTACAAAGAAGCGACCAATCTGACCCCTGTCCAGTTGATGGGCTGGATGCCCGCGATGACCTCACTGAAGAGAGGGGCGGTCCAATTGAAGATCTGGTACCGATCCCTTTGAATGACGGGAATGCGGAGCATGTGGCGATGATCGGCTCCAACCTGGGGGAAGAGGTGCGGATGCGTCTCATCGATTTTCTGCGAAAGAATGCGGATGTCTTCGCTTGGGTTCCGACAGACATGCCGGGGATCGACACGAAAGTCATGGAGCACCGCTTGGCCGTTGATCCCAAGCATCGACCGATGAAAGAAAAAATCCGAGGTCATGCACCAAAGAGGCAGAAGGCGATAGTCGAGGAAGTGGACAACCTCCTTAAGGCCGGATTCATTAGGGAAGTCAATTATCCTGATTGGATTTCCAACGTTGTCCTAGTCAAAAAGGCAAACAACAAGTGGAGGATGTGCATAGACTTCAAAAAGCTGAATAAAGCCTGCCCCAAGGATAGCTACCCCCTGCCCAGAATTGATCAACTGGTGGATGCGACCTCGGGCCATGAGCTCCTCACCTTCATGGATGTATTCTCCGGCTATAATCAAATCAGGATAGCACCGGAAGATGAAGAAAAGACTGCTTTCATTACTAACCGTGGCCTTTACTGTTACAGGGTCATGCCTTTCGGCCTTAAAAATACAGGCGCAACCTTCCAGCGGTTGGTGAACAAAATCTTCAAGGAGCAGATCGGCCGCAACGTGGAGGTCTACATGGACGATATGCTCGTAAAAAGCAAATCTTCCATGAACCACGTCGCAAACCTCGAAGAGACCTTCAGCACCCTCCAAAAATATAAAATGAAGCTAAACCCGACTAAATATACTTTCGGAGTGATCTCAGAAAAATTTCTGGGCTTCATGGTATCGGGGCACGGAATTGAGGCCAATCCGGAGAAAATTCACGCCATCCAGGAGATGACCGCTCCAAGGTCGATAAAAGAGGTTCAGCACCTCACAGGGAGGGTAGCAGCCCTTAATCATTTTGTCACAAGGTCAGTCGATCGGTGCTTACCCTTTTTCCAAACTCTCAAACAGTCGAAGAACTTCTGTTGGACCCCCGAGTGCCAACAAGTGTTCGAAGAACTAAGGAGCTACCTCGGCTCACCCCCACTGTTGGCAAAGCCAGAGCCTGGAGAGGAATTATTTTTGTACCTGGCGGTCTCTCCCATGGCCCTTGCGGCAGTCCTTGTCAAAGAAGAAGCAAAAGTCTAATGGCCGATCTACTACATCAGCCGTGCATTGAGAGACGCCGAGACCAGGTATACCAAATTAGAAAAATTGACTTACGCCTTGTTGATTGCAGCCCGAAGGCTCCGACCCTACTTTCAAGGGCACACCATAACGCTGCTCATCGACCAACCGATCAAGGTGATTCTGCACTGGGAGGATGCCTCCGGGAGGATGGCAAAATGGGCAATCAAGCTCATAGAATTTGACATCAATTATCAACCCAGGCCAGCAGTGAAGGCCTAGATATTGACAGATTTCATAGTGGAGTGTACTATCCCAGAGGAGGCCGAACCTGAACAATGCAAAATTGACGGCCCAAAATCCCGACCGAACTCCCCCGAAGAAGAGGCAGATCCCTCTGATGGCTTTTAGGCCCTCTACGTGGATGGGTCTTCTAATATGTCAGGTGCGGGTGCGGGCCTAATCTTGATCAGTCCAGAGGGAGTCATCGTGGAGTATGCTCTACGCTTCGAGTTCCCCGCAACAAACAATGGAGCAGAATATGAAGCTCTGATCGCAGGACTGAGGATTGCCAAAGAGCTGGGGATAGATCGGCTCCAGGTCCACAGTGACTCTCAACTAGTAGTGGGACAAGTCCATGAAAACTATGAAGCGCAGGAGGACAGCATGGCTAAATACCTTGAAAAGATAAAGGAGCTTGTCCCCGCCTTCAGCAGCTTCAACATCAGACAGATTTTGAGGTTGGAAAATAACAGGGCCGACCTTCTCTCCAAGCTGGCAACACTGGCTCCGACCGAATTGCCCAAGGGCATTCTCTTTGAAGTTCTAAAGTGCCCGAGTATGGAAGAATCGCGGCCCGTGATGGAAATTGACTACGAGCCTAGCTGGATCGACCCACTGATAACCTATCTCAGAGATGGGGTTCTCCCCCAGGATGCAAAAGAGGCTCGGAAGCTCAGAAATCAAGCCTCCCGATACATCCTTTATGAGGGCAAGTTGTACAAGAGATCTTACTCTTTGCCCCTTTTGAAATGTCTCCGGCCTTCGGAAGCTGACTACGCCTTGTGGGAGGTGCATGAAGGAATCTGCGGAAATCATTTGGGGGCTAGATCTCTATCCCATAAGTTGCTTCGCCAAGGATATTACTGGCCGACAATGCATCATGACTCGATTGAATATGTCAGAAAGTGTGATCGATGCCAGAGATATGCCAATATCCAGAGACAACCCGCCATCGAGCTTACACCCTTGAGTGCCCCATGGCCTTTTGCACAGTGGGGGATAGACATCCTTGGACCCTTTCCTATGGCGTCGGGGCAGAGAAAGTTTCTCCTTGTAGCGATCGACTACTTCACCAAATGGGTTGAAGCCGAACCACTAGCAAAAATCACAGAAGCAAAAGTGCAAGATTTCGTCTGGAAATCAATCATATGCAGGTTCGGTCTGCCTAGGACCCTAATCACTGATAATGGGCGGCAATTCGCGGAAGCAAGATTCGCCGAATTCTGTGAAGATCTAAACATCTCCCACAACTTCACATCAGTAGCCCATCCTCAGGCGAACGGCGAAGCTAAGGTGACTAACAGAACCCTTCTGCAGGGGATCAAGACAAGACTTGAAAAAGCGAAGGGAACTTGGGTGGATGAACTTTATCATGTGGTGTGGGCATATCGAACTATCCAAAGACTGCCCACGGGGGAGACCCCCTTTGCTTTAGCCTTCGGAACGGAGGCCGTCATCCCAATTGAGCTTAAACTCCTGTCGGCATGAGTCGTGGCATTCGACGAACATCGAAATTCGCAAAGCCTTAAAGCCAACCTCGACTTGCTGGAAGAAAGGCGGGAGATAGCTCAAGTTCGAATGGCAGCCTACAGACAGAAAGTCACTCACTATTACAACTCCCGGGTCAAGAACAAAGTCTTTAGAGCAGGAGATCTAGTGCTTCAGCGAGCTGCTATCTCGCAACCTCAGGATCGAGGGAAGCTCGTCCCAAACTGGGAAGGCCCATATGAGGTCAAAGAAGTAGTCCGGCCCGAAACTTATTATCTCAAGGAGCTCAGAGGAGCAGACCTCCCGCGACCATGGAGCTCGAAAAACTTATGGATGTATTACCAATAACATTATTTTAAATAAAAGTTGCACATCTACATGTCTCCCCTTTTGGCACTATCTTATATTGACAGGGCAGTCCAAACAAACTCTGTATCGGAAGCAAGAGGGAAACTTCATCCCCACAAAGTCGAAGGTCTGGTTCCCTTTAGATCGGATGGGGGGAGAGGCCCTGCAACGCCCGTATGCGCCCCCACGGCCCTGTTAGGGACAGGAGGAAAACCTCGCCCTAACTTGAGCAAAGTCGAAGGCCCGGTTCTCTTTAGACCGGATGGGGGGAGAGGCCCTGCAATGCCCATATGCGCCCCCACAGCCCTGTTAGGGACAGGAGGAGAACCTCGCCCTAACTTGAGCAAAGTCGAAGGCTCGGTTCTCTTTAGACCGGATGGGGGGAGAGGCCCTGCAACGCCCATATGCGCCCCCACAGCCCTGTTAGGGACAGGAGGAGAACCTCGCCCTAACTTGAGCAAAGTCAAAAGCCCGGTTCTCTTTAGACCGGATGGGGGTAGAGGCCCTGCAACGCCTATATGCGCCCCCACAGCCCTGTTAGGGACAGGAGGAGAACCTCGCCCTTACTCAAGCAAAGTCGAAGGCTCGGTTCTCTTTAGACCAGAAGGGGGGACCTTCCCCAGCGGTCCCTTCGCAATAAGACTCTGTCCGGACTCCTACGAGAGCCGAACTTCATCCCCGACTTCGACCGCCGGTAAACTCCATCCGGACTCCCACGGGAGCCAGACTCCGTCTCTAACTTCGACTGCAGGCAAACCCCGTCCGGACTCCCACGGGAGCCGAATTTCGCCCTCGACTTTGATCGAAAGAAAACTCCGTCCGGACTCTCACGGGAGCCGAAATCTCGTCCCCAACTTCAACCGCTGGTAAGCTCCACCCAGGAGCCAGACTTCGCCTCTGACTTCAATTGTAGGTAAACTCCGTCTGGACTCCCATGGGAGCCGGACTTCGCCCCGACTTTGCTTACAGGAGCCGGACTCCCGTATCCCCACCAAGAGCGGAGGAAAAATTCCACTCGAAGAAGAAAAAGGGAGGAGGGGCTAAAAAGGAGGGCGAGGGACTACGTCAGTAACGAATGGAGAACAAACAGCATCAAAGACGCAGAGAACCCCATCTCAGCAAAAATTGGGGTTCTTATCGAGGACCCTAGCTCTCAAGGAAGCCCTCAACACGAGCCCAAGATAAGACTTCCTTAGGATAACGAAAGATCAGACCTCCGAGCCCGAGCCCTGGTGGGGGGCACCAAACTCGAGTTGTCCCGGACAAATCTGCGGCCATGGACGAAAGGGATGGGTCAATACGATTGCGATCGGGTACCTCCGAACGATGTGGAGGCCAAAAAGAAGCTCGGCAAGCGACAATTCAACACGTGAGTATAAGAGGTATCAGAAATTTCCCTTCTCGTATCATTCATTCAATATACATTATAGAGCCATTAAGGTTGAAGGAGAAGGATAACTGAAAGGCGAGCCGACATGACAACGGACGACGTCAAAAAAAAAAAAAAAAGAAGAAAAGGGGAGAAAGAAGAGGAATAGAGAGAAAGAAATACAGCAATAACAATGATAAAGGAAAGAAATTTGGCAGACAACAGTTCGACGCAAAGCACGGACGAAGTAACAAAATCTCCTTCTCATTCTTCGATTAACAAGTTGTACATTACAAGACCCGGAGGGCCAGGAAAAGAAAATATTATTACAAAACTCGAAAGGGATACACCGGAGGTCACTTCAAGCTGTAGACTTCTCTTCCCGATTCTGTCCTTCCCAGCAGTATTTTCCAGTACGTGTGATAAGCTTCTCGGCTTTCGCCCCCTGCCTCGTTCCGCTCCATCTCCAAAATCCCAACCCTAGGGGGAAAAGGATGGGATAGAATTCAGAGAGCAGAAAAGGCGACAGCAGTGGAGACGACGACCTGTTTCAAGAAGAACCAGGGTTACCCCGGAAGCAGCAATGGCGTCGGAGATATGCGCTACCACCGTGTGCTCCGCGGCAACCACCATCCTAGGCATTCCGGGAAGGTCGGCATGCGCTACTTCCACCGTGCCCGCAACAAGTTCTACTGCCCCACCGTCGGTGCCGACCGCTTCTGGTCCCTCGACCCCGACGACATCAAGGATCCCGCCCTGGCTTGTGATGACAGCTCTGCCCCCTTTATCGGTGTCACCCCGTTCAGCTACTCCGAAGTTCTCAGGTGGAACGCCTTCATCGGTTGTCTCCGTTATTAAACCCCTGTTGTTGAAGGAATTCTCCCTCGAACCCCCTTTAAGGCGACGAGAACCCTCAGCGGCAGTTTGACAATCGAAGAACTCGTAGACCGCTGTTCTCCTCCTCGCACTCTTCCTAGTCCGTGGCATCCTCTCGAGGTTGGTCTCCAGGGCGGAGGCCCCGACGGGAGAACCCCTCGGAGGGATTCGGGGGACCAAAGATGATGGAGAGCCGGTGGAGATGGCAAGGACCGGCACAAAGGACGCTCGGAGTCGGAAGGGGCACCGATGGAGTGGCTGAGTGGCTAGGCTCTCAGACGGAGGAAAGGCGTCAACCCACAGGCAAAGTGAAGCCCCCAGAAGAAAGGCGGGGGCTTAAATAGGCAACGCAGCCTGGCGCAGTTATGGTGGCAGATGTCCCTGGGCCAACCAGTGCCCACCACGCGTCCCATTCACTGCGGCACAGGGTTGACCGTTCACGGATTTTTATGGCGTGATGCTTAGAATCACGTCCTGGTGGGAATTTCGAAAAGACTTTTCGGGTCGCCCTAATCAGAAAAAGGCTCCGGCATGCGCGCATTAAATGCCAAGATTTCTAAGGGCAGTCGTGGGCAGAATCCAAGGAAACGACTTCGGCTGTGAAAATTTTTTGTACTTCCTTTGATCGAGACTCGAACTCGAAAGTAGGGGGACTGGTGTTGGGTGTAAAACCTCCCCCAACCGAAGTTCATGTTCGGAGTAACCCCTCGGGGCGGCTACAGGCAAACTTCGTCCGGACTCCTTCTTCTACTTCAACTGCAGACAGACTTCGTCCGGACTCCTACGGAAGCCAGACTTCGTCCTTGACCTTAATTGCAGGTGGACTTCGACCGGACTCCTACGGGAGCCAGACTCCTTCTTCTACTTCAACTGCAGATAGACTTCGTCCGGACTCCTACGAGAGCCAGACTTCATCCCTGACCTTAATTGAAGGTGGACTTCGATCGGACTCCTACGGGAGCCAGATCTCGTCTCCGACTCCAGCTACAGGCAGACTTCGTCCGGACTCCTATGGGAGCCGGACTTTATCCTCGACCTCGACTACTGGAAGGCTTCGCCCGGACTCCTATGGGAGCCGGGCCCCACCCACGACTTCACTTATAGGTAAACTCCATCCGGACTTCTACGGGAGCTGGACTTCATCCCTGACTTTAATTGCAGGTAAACTTCGTCCGGACTCCTACGGGAGCCGGGCTTCATCCTCAGCCTCGACTGTGAGAAGGCTTCTGTTGCCCAGCTATGCAACCCAAGAGGGGGGGTGAATTGGGTTTCTAAAAATTTTAAGCCCAACAGATAACTTATGAAGAACAAAATAATGGCTTTAAATCAATATTAATTAACTAAAGCAGTATTGCAAGGATATAATAAAGAAATAAGATAAAGCGATAAAGCACACCACAAACACAAGGATTTATAGTGGTTCGGTGCTAACCTTGCACCTACGTCCACTCCCCAAGATCCCACTTGGGAATTTTAATCCACTATCCTTTGTATTCAACCCGAATACAAAACGTCGGAAACTCCGACACTAGCTATCCCAAGCTAGAATACAGGACGTCGGAAACTCCGACCCTAGCTATCCCAAGCTAGAACACTTGTTTCCCGGGTACAAGCCAACCCAAAACACTCCGATTTCAGGTTCGGATCAACCTTTTCTTGTTTTGGAAATCCTCCAAAAACAAGAGCAAAAACTCACAAAGAGTAAGAATATTTAGAGCACAGATGAATACAAAAACAGCTCCTTAAATGAGCAAATATAACAATAAAAACTTTACTCAAATGAAGAACCCCTTTTTCAGATTTTCTCAAGATGAATGAACGGTTGAACGCTTGAGAAGAGGTTGATTGTTGATTGAAGATCTCTTGAAAGCTTTGAACGATCTCTAGATCAAGGTTGCAACGATAGGCGTGAAGAATTCTCTCCTTGAAAGATCTTCCTTTTCTCTTTCACAATCTCTCTGGTATATTGTGGATCCTCTCTCTTTTTCTCTATGGATATTTCGTTGATCTCAGGCTTTTTCTTGCAAATTTCGGATCCTCTCTTCTGTTCTTCTTTTTTTCCTCTCTTTTCTTCTCTACATTTGATTTCACGTTTGATCCGCTATTTAATCTGCAATTTCTTTCATCATTTAAAGCATTTTGTAGCATTAGAAGCAAGAGAAAACAATTTAGGCAGATAAAGAGCCGTTAGAGGATTTTTAGGAAGCATAAATGGCAATTAAAACGGGCAAAAAAATAGCCGTTGCTGACATTTCCCGTCGCAGGGGTCGACTCATGAGTCGACTCATGCTTCAGGAGTCGACTCATGAGTCGACTTCTGTTGCAACAGACCAGAAGATCTGATTTCTGAATTTTTCGGCTCAAATCAGCAGGGGTCGACTCATGAGTCGACTCATGCCTTGTGGGTCGACTCATGAGTCGACTCACAGGTCGTGCCAAGCCAAAAAATCCAGCGTGCCATGGGAATTTTTTCGTGCCATTCAGCTCATAGTGCCATGAGTTGACTCATGAGTCGACTCATGCACTTCAAACCTTTATAACTTCAGAAATATTAGTCCAAACACAATGAAATTTTCACCAATAGATTTCAAATCATTTGTTCTACCAAATGATATTATCAAATCAGGATTTTAGCAAAATTACGATTTTGCCCTTGAAGAGCATAAGGACTTTTTCAATTGTTTGTATCCCTTCAATCTGCTTTGTAATCATCAAAATCAATCTAGGAGCAACAATCTCCCCCTTTTTGATGATGACAAAACATATGAACAAAAATATTTATGTTAATGCATTAATTTCAAAAGAATCCATTATGGGTGTATATGCTTGAAAAGAGTATGATTCTTTTGGCATGTAATATAAATGCAAAAATAGTTTGTCCATTTTCTTAAAGATTTGAAAAGGGTATTAGATCATTTTGAGTTCAAGATATTTCAGAGCAAGAGAAGATAAATAACTTTTTCTATGTATCAGAGCAAAAATAATTTTTACAATGATATCAGAAAAGATTTTATAATGTATCAGAGCAAGAAAATTTTAATGTATCAGAGAAAATTTCATACAGTATTAGAGCAAATGTTATAATATTTTAGAGAAACCTTCACACTGTATCGGATCAAATGTTATCATGTATCAGATCAAGTTGAAAGAAATTGTAGGATGAATCAGAGTAAAACAAATTTCTTATTGATGTCTCAAGGTGAGTAAAATTTCAAAAGCAAGTTTGAATATCAGAGCATATATATAAAAAATACTTATTTGCATTGTACTCATGATTTTGCTTTTGATGGATTAAAGTTCTGTCTGATACCAAATTTCTCTGTCTGATACCAAATTTCGATACCAAAATTTCTCAAAGTTTTGTTTAATCTTTCAATCCTTGTTTTTGTCTAATTTCTCTAATATTTATTTAATTTCTTCAATATTTGTTTTAATTTAATTTCTCCCCCTTTTTCTCATAATTTAGGATTTTGCTTTTTGTCTAATTTCAATTTTTGTTTAATTTTAATTTCTCCCCCTTTTTGACATCATCAAACATAGTTAACTCTTTCTTTTCCTTTTCTGAAAATATTCTTTAATTTCTTGCTTTTTAGAGTTTTTCACAGATGTTTGCTCCCCCTTAATATAACAATTATCAATAGCAAACAACAATAAGGAGAAGATAATATTTCAACAGATGTATCGGAGACCAAAATATAATCATTACAAAGAGGAAGAAAGATGATTCCATTAATATCATAATTGTTTCAAAACATAAAATTCAATCAGCTAAATGTCAATACATGGCCCCAAGGTATAGATCCTAGAACAAGATACTAACTCCTAGAACCTAGTAAAGATCAAGATAAGTCAATGATCAGAGTCATCAGATATAGGGTGAGGGGATGATGGATCAGAAGTGCGTCCTCTACCCCGTCTGCCTCTGCCACGAGTAGGAGAACGAGATGAACTGGGTGGCTGAGAACGCTGAGATACTAGGGCTGATATCATGAGTCTGATAGAATCAAGTACGTTCAGTGCTCTGGAAACAGATTGAAGTAGAGC